>NC_047141.1:15481518-15672583 GCF_009829125.3 Periophthalmus magnuspinnatus
AGCACAATTTACCGGAGGGGAAATTCCCCGTGTTTGGCAATATATTAGTGATATGTACAAACTTCTTAAGAATGATGGATTACAATTTGCAGCACACAAAACACGGCAACCTTGCCATAAACACTGCTATTTTGCAATATTACTAAATAGATCTTTTCAAATATATCTTGTTAAACCTTAATAGCTTAGCAATTTTGTAACATGTAAGACAACATAAGCCCACAGGATTCACATGATTCTTGTGTAGTATAAATGTTACAGGGTTTTTGCACCACCCTGTAACATTTATTTTACACAAGAATCATGTGAACATCACATTTCTATTTTAATTTTTAAAACTCATCTTTTTTTGTCAAATAGAGGATTTCTATTAAAAAAGACATATTATGCTTTTATGGGATTCGTTGTTGCTTTTCACTGAAGCGAGCAATAGATTTTCAATTATGTGTTTTTATTGTTAAAAAATGGTGACATCTATGAACCCATACATGAATGACCTAGAGTCAATTTTTTTAATGGCACTTACAGTACAGAGCGTAGAGACAGGGGGTAGATAAAAAAAAACATTTTCTGAGCATGTCACTAATACATTTCTATTTTTTAAAAAAAACAAAATTTTAAAATCCTGAACATAACAATATTCCTACATTTTGTATTAACTCAAGATTTTGCTTAAGATAAAATGTTGGTTTCACATGATTTAGGCAGAAATAATATAATGCAGATGTGTCTAAAACTGGATGTTTTTGATACTGAAGTTTTTTTTCAGGCATTAATACATTCTCATTCATACAACAGTTCTCATATAAAGTGCCAAGTGTGGTTAATTTTCATAAATATCCATTAGTCATGATTACAATGCTACAGTCCCTCCACCACATGACATTACTTCCCTTCAACCTCCCCCTAAGGTCACCACTGACCAACAGTTTTAACCCCATCTCATTCATATCTCATGCATCCTCAGAGTGTTGCTCCACACTATTTATCTGCTTCATTTCCTGCGGATTCCTACTCTGATCAGGCATATTTTCACTCCCCACTCCCAGCTCCCACAAATCCCCCCTCAACTCTTCAAGCCCACATTTGACAGCCTCTTGTGTCCTATTTCGGAATTTTTCACAAAGCCATAAATAGATGAGAGGTCTAAGGCAGGCGTGGACGCAGGCTAAAACTAACGTAGCCAAGAGAGTCGTTTTTACTGGTACGTATGTTTTCGATTGGCTCTTCCAAGTGTCAATGATAAGTGTGATGTTGTACGGCGTCCAACAGAGAAAGAAAACTAGAACAAGGCTAAGAATTAACATTATAGCTCGTAATCTCTCACAAGCTTTTTTAGAGTCTTGTAACTGTTTCAGGATATAGTAGAAGAAGATGGTCAGAAGTACAACTGGAAGCAGGAAGGTCACATGGTGTATGATCCGGGCTGGTGTTTGCCATTTGGATCGATAAATATTGGCAATGCAGGAGCAGTCGTATTTACCTTCCATATTTTTTTCTTGAATATAAAGCATTGAAAAACAGTCAGGGACACTCGGAAGAATAGAAACAAGCCAGATGACCAGACAAGTGATGTGGGCTAGCCGAGGTGTCTTCTGAGTAAACAGCTGAACAGAGTGAATGATGTTCAGGTATCGTTCCCCAACAATGCACAGAAGAAGGAGAATGCCACTGTAGAAGCTGATCTGCAAAAGGAAAATGAAAATAAAACACTCACACTTTCCCCTACTTTCCTCAGACCACTTCCAAACACATCTTTTAGGATTTCGAGGAGCATAAAGCTACAGGAGTCAAGTAAGAAATTTAAATAAATGTAAATAGATTAAGTGAACGTATGTACTTTATCCCCAAACACTGAGATATTTGCATCTTATTACTACTATATATTATAGCAAAAGCTGAAGTTAAATCTTTCAACTGGACAGACAACAACACTGCCTTATATCTATCCAAAGGGAGGCGTTACCTACATTGAAACTGTAAACAGCTATTGTCTCCAGTTTCTGCCTTAATTAAGGAGTTAATTAAGAACTGAAGAAGCGGCTTGAATGAGCAGCAAAACGTCTGCACTCCTACAACGTTTTGTCCAGTTGACAGATTTAACTTTTGCTATGGATCAGACCTGGACGACTGAGGGATTACACAGACATAGTAATATTTCTTCCTCACACTGATCAATCATAATTTTTTTTTATTAGATTTCCATTATCCTCATCAAAGACACATTAAATTAAAGCTTTCAATCGTATTGTCATTTTTGTTAAACAGTACAGACTTTTAGAAAATGCCATTAAAATAGTTAAGAAAATAATTCAATTTATACCTCCAAAGACTGATGATAAACTGTTGCTCCAGGCATTTCCTTGACCATTTTAAATTTCAAATAACTGCACAGCCCTACAATGAAGAACTAGCTGACTAACTGGCCTTAATATCATATCACATGTTGTTTGTTACCAAGAAGTAGTGTAAACCTATGCACCTTTCTGACAGAAATATTAGACAGATGTACTGTATTAGTTAAATGGTATAAATGAACTACAGGTACAGTGCTGACTTTATATTTGATGTTGAAGAGGATATTATACTATACATTAAATATCTTTTAAATTTTTTATTTAAAAAAAATCCCTTTTGGCCTTATGACTGAATAAGTCTCAAGATTTGTATAAAAAAAAAAAAGACAAGACTTCCTGACAAACACTTTCACATAGTGGATAATGAATGAATACTTTCAGAGGGATTTTTGTTTGGAATTTTTTAAGATATAAAAATCCATATTCAAGAATCAACCAAGGAATTAAAGCTACATCAACAACAAATCCTTTCACTTTCCTTTCATAGTGTTTAGTACTTACATTGAACAAAGCTCCATTGATTCTGCACCAGAACACTCCACAGCACCATCCCAGGGGAAGAGCAGTCTGCGCAGCCCAGAAAGGCAGTGTGATCAGGAGAAGGACATCAGTTAAACCCAGGTGGAGCACAAAGATGTCCGAGGTGCTCCAACTCTGTTTCTTCAGGCCCAGAAACACCATGATGAGACCTTGACCACAGACACCAATAGCCATCACTACGGACAACAGGAGAGGGATAAGTACAGCCGCTGATCTTCTTGGCTCCAGATCTTCTTCATACGTGTAGTCGCTGTCATAGTCATAAGTGCCATTGTGGAGAAATATGCCTCCAAGATCCACTTCCAGATCCATCTTCTGGCAAAACAAAAACAAGAGATGAGAGAGAATATAAATACACAGTAGTGCCTCTCACAGCCTTTTTCTCTGTATGTCATGAGTGTGACATGATCTTGCTCAAAACCTCCCCACTGGGAAGATCCATACATGGTGATGTCAGCGAGTACAGGATGAAGCAACATTTTCAGCATGGGTTTGGAAAGTCCAAGTTCTAGCCCAATGTGAAACTGTTAACCCCTCTCTATACGTGACTGCGCAGTAGATCAGGTCAATATATTCGCACAACAGGAAGTAAGTCAGATGACACCTCTGTGCGTAAAGTTAGGTAGTTGGAGACATATTGAGTCGCATTAACGATGGGAGTGAATAAACTGTACTTCGGTAATACTATGATTCAAAACTCGCGAGACAGTCTGTGCGCTTTCATATGGACAGTACACACAGAAAGAACATATCTCTGTCTCTCTCAGGGCGGAGGGTTCACGGGAGCGACGTCTTTTGGAGGGAGACTCTGCAGCTGTCGTGCGCTCGTCAAACAAAACTGCGTTACAACCGAGACCGAGTTTGAAATAAACGCCAAACTGTTGTATTAAGATTAAAGTTGAATATTTAACCAATGTAAACAGAGAAAGCACGCACATATCACTATCAAAGAACGACAGTTTACAGCCTACTTTCAATAAATAGGTCACGATCTTTTAGTATGTTTGTATGTCCTGTGTAGTAATTACGCAAAAAGCACTTACCACGCGCTGAGTTTATTCACACTCGTTTGTTTTGGTGTTTACTCCACGGCCAGTACATGATCTACGCTCGCCTGTGCTCATGTACCGAAAAACCAACACACGGCAATCGACCACACGCGACTGATAAGATTTCAGAATAAAATCACCGTAAAATTATAGTCAATATTGTATCATTGTAGTCAAGTCCACCATTTTAGATAAACATACGATCAGATAGCAATTTAACAGTTCTCTAGATACAAGTATAAGAATCTGCAGAGTTCTCATTCATAACTTAATTATTAATTTCAAATGCGCCATTAATTTGAAGGGCGACCTGTTGTATTTCCGGTTTTTGCGTCACGTACATTTGACTTGACCTTTTTAGAAAAGCGAGCGCTGAACAAAGCAGAGGTGGTAAAACAAAGCGCAGTAAACAAAATAGTACAGCAGATGGCGCAGTCGATATGTTTTGTTCTGCTTGTCTGCGTTGACTGTATCCCTCAGCCGTCCAGGCAAGAAAATTATGTTGTTAATTTGTCTTATTTGGTAGTGAGGGTTAAGTTTAGGCCTCGTACGTGCACATCCGCACATCCTTCACCAATAACAGATCACATCAGAGAGACATTAGGTCTGGCACACAAATTACAAATGTACTTATTTTTATTTTAAGATGACTGGAAATTTAACCCAATCACACATAAAATTAATCATTTAGCATTATTTAGTTTGATGTTTAGTCTTTATTTATTTATTTTTTTAAGTAATTAGAACAAATATGGATATACAAAATTATCCACAAAAAATGAAAATCTTAGTACTTAATCATAACATAGTGCAAATCATTATAACTGAAAAAAACAACAACTGAAAACTATTCAATATTTAGTTTGGTTTTTTTTATTTAAAAAAATACAAAAACAATAGACTGACTGTTTATATTTACAGTACTACTATTAAAAAACAACAAGAAAAACACATATTTCACTTATTGGAAGTGAGGTTGTGAGAATATTTGCGTATGAATGCTTTTGAGGCAAATACAATGTCGCAATGTGTGTATAAGCTGCTGAACAAGCTTTTGTGAAATGAAATGAAGAAGTTTCACAACATTTGCTATACAGACCTTTTTGATGATTCAAAAGTCACTTGTATGTACTGGTAATCAAGCTTTCATTCTTTACCACTTTGCATTCAACAAATCACAAATCACAGTACAGAACTGTAAGCTGCACATAAATGTAATTCAGAAAAGATACAGATTCTTTACAGTTTTCACACTCTTGAATGTGATGACTTCCCACTGTCATTTCCTCATCTTATCATCTTTAAACCATAACAGAATAAGAAGTATTCTCACTATCTGCAGAGCTGCATGACACTGTGGTTCTTCGTGTTTTTCTGGGTCTCCATGCCTCCATCCCCAACCAGCCCTGTTCTATCAGTAAACCTTTGCACATGCGGGCCAGCTCCCTTCTGAACTTCACACCTACAAAGCCATACAGCAGTGGGTTTAGTGCACAGTGGGACAGCCCTACACTCTCTGTGATCAGAGTCCCAATGTCGAGCACACGGCCCAGGCTACAGGTGGAAGTGAGCAGCTCCAGCTTCAGGAGGCTGTCAGTCAGCTGGAAGCAGCTGTACGGAGCCCAGCACACGACAAACACAGACACCAGGGACACAATGAGACGCAGAGACTTGCGCTTCTGTCTGCGGGTGGCATTGCACAGAGATCTGAAGATCCGGATGTAGCAGTACAGCATTATCATCAGAGGGAGTCCAAAGCCCAGGATCACACTGACCAGCTGCAGCCCAATTTGCCATTGCGTTGACTTCTCTGGGAACCATGCTTGACAAAGGAGAAGAGTCTTAGACATTCCAGTTTTCACTGGCACAACCTGTTTATAAATGATATCCACTGCACTAAGGCCGAGGCAAAGAGCCCAAATAAAACCACAGGCGATTTGGGCATGGCATGTGTTGCGCTTCCAGCCAGAACTAATGGCATGAACAATAGCCAGGTACCTGTCGAAACTAATACAGGCAAGGAACAGGATACCACTGTAACGATTGAGAGAGAACAAGGCCCCAGAGATCTTACAAACAGCCAGTCCAAACACCCACTCATGAGCCCACTGCACAGCAAATAGTGGTAAGGTGAAGGCCAGCAGGAGGTCAGAAATGGCCAGATGAAGCAGGAAAGTGTCTGTGAGGGAGAAGGCACAGGCTCCACCACTCTGAGAGCTTCTGTAGCGGCGGATGACACAGAGTACCAGGATGTTCCCCAGCAGTGCCAGCACAAACACCAAGCTGTACATCACGGGGGAGTACCTCTGGGCAAAACCATACGCATCAGCCTGACTGCAGGGGGCAGCACTGTTGACTGGGATCACGTCCGTATAGTTCTCATAGTCAGAAAAAGACTGCAGAAAAAAACAAAAAAACAGAACAGGCTCATGATTCTCTTACTTTGTGTATACTAAGTAAGAACGTATATGCTGAGTAAACTAAAACATGCAAATCTTTAGAAAGATTTTTTTCTAGTCTGCACTCCAAAAGTTCGTAAATGCTTGCATCTACATTTTTAACTTTAGTGTGACCAAAGAAGTGATCTGGTCTCTTTTACAAATGCTCTTACTGTTAAAAAAAAAAACCCACATGTACTAGGCTACACTATTACATTTGCTGAATGTGATAAACTGTTGCAATATCAATTTTGTTCATATGTTGTCCCTTTAGAATTGAAGAGTTCATGTAATTGATGTATTCTTGTACATGTTCACATTAGCAAGATTTTGTAGGGTTTGATGCATTATTGAGTTTTGTATGAGCAAAAACCCATTTCATAGTTGCGTTTTGCGAGCGGTCAGAACTTGAAATAACCCAGAATGCAGAAAGGACACAAAAATTCTGAAGCATTATGTATGCACAAAGTTTGGCACATGTAATGTAAAAAGTCACTCACCCAATAGTCCTCTGTGGTTGTCATCACCTGATCCATAGTTTTGTTTTCTGTTTTTTTTCTCAAAGGTCTGCACAATATCTGTAACCTAATAAGAGACAGAGAATGCGTGTAGTTCTTGAACAAACTAGTCGAAGATCCCCTTTCTTTCACTATATTTGTCCCATTTGTCCAGAAGAGAGGGTCCAGAAAGAAGAAGTTGTAAATTCAGGAACTGAGTCCTTCAGACAGATGCAAACAAAACCGTAGGAATTGATGAGTGTGAGAGGAAATATAGTGAAACATGCATTTAGAAAAAGCAATGTCTCTGAGACAGATGAAGGCACATGACCAAACAATCTTCAAATGTTTCTGCGACTGTGATGTCCTACTTCACTTTTCTAATTTTAAACTTTTGTAGACAACAAACAAAGCAGTAGTCCAAATATTTTTTAAATAAACACGTGAAAAATATGTTTGGGTTTTTTTTTTTCAATCAAATTAGCAAAAAATATGTATTAAAACAAGCTCACCTGCCTACCTACCTTCAATTTGACAAGAAAACAGCAAAAGAAGAGAATAGAGGAAGATTCAACATACGAAACCTACAAGATCTAGAGATAGGCTGTAAAAGAAACAAACAGGAAATGTAAATTGTAAATGATATTAGATAAAAGTTACTCACACACTGCAAATCACATTAATAATTAGGTCTATACCATGACATTAGTTACATTTGAAGAGGTGGTTGATGTAGGGCTATTTGAAGTATAGAGCTGCCGTTTCACATTTTAAATTGTATGGAATATAATATAATATGGAGTATGGAATGTGCACTTAATAATATGGTTAAGTAAAACGCAACACTAAAATGAGTCATATTTTATTTAATTTATTATATTTTATTATAGGACTTTCAGTTTTACATTCGATTGAGCAATGTTATGGATGGTTAGGGCCTCTTGTGGCTTGGCTAGGAGACTGGTGGGGTTTCTTATTATTGTGAAACCATTTCTGAGTAAGTAAGTAAAAGTTAAAGTTAAAAAAAAAAAAAAAAAGAATTGGTCAGGATGTTTCAAAAATGCATCTTAATCTATAGGTTAATACATACTGTTTTACAATTTTCAAACAAACTGGCCAAGCCCTCAGTTCAGAATGTGCCTGTCACATTTGGCTGTTTTTTTCATCCACAGGCAGTGTGTTACGACAATATTAACAATATAAAACACAGGATGCTTTGATATCTATTTAATTCTTAATCTCTCACTGCATATAAAGTCCAAATACTACACACATTATTATATTTGACTAATTTTAAACATATTTTCCTGTACGTATTGACCCACAGTGTGTACACATGGCACACCTGCACTAAAAGCAAACCCACTTAAAGGCAATAGACGACATGGCAGCTTTGTTAGTCAGGCTCTGCTGATAAAAAATATAGTATCACACAGGCACTCCCATGCAAAGAGTAGATATACACCCCTAAATCAAACATTTTTGTTGTGTCTTTTGAAAGGTCTGGTTTTTAATTGTTGGCCACATCATATCAGCATTGAAACTGGATTTAAGAGGACTCACGGGTGATGTAATGCTGGGTATAAGAGCTATGGACAAGCTCTTGGCTGTCTGGTCAGGATCTGATAATTAGCAGCACACAGCATACAAGACATTTTAAAAGGTAAGTTTTAAATTTATTCTTAATGTATTTTACAAGGTTGTAACTCAAACTTAATAGGTCACGTTCATGTACTAGAGTTTGATGAAGTCATAATGTCAGATGATGGATAAGGGTCTATGTAACTCTATGGGAGATTTACTGTTCTTAGAAGAAATATCCAAAATAGAATTCCACAAACATTGAACTTTATCATTATTTGTTCGAGGTTGGGTTCACAAACCTCCAATATTAATTTCATGGTTTACAACCCTTTCAACTGACAACAATCACGTTTTTAGTGCTGAATAATGGCACCACATTCTAAGGCTATTGTGAAAAAAATAATTGAACTTTTGTTTATTTATACTGACAGCAAAGACATTGAACTTTGCACAGTTTTTGTTTAATGCGGATAGACCCAGCAATTCCAGATATATTAGCCATGAACCAGGTCAACAAATCTGCCAAATAAACAGTAAATTGTACAATATAGTTCTGACCCGTTATCAAGTATAGGGATCCATAATGATGTAAAGTCACAGAAACCCAACCTATAGCATGTTTAAATTTGTCTTTTTCTCAGGTTCTTTGGGGCTTTCTTAGCAGTCATGTCCTACCAGCCAAATGTCATCAGCTCCCAGCCTCAGGTCACCGTGACCCAGTACACTGTATCTTCTGGCTCCTCGGACTGGAACTCCAATGTGTGTGACTGCTGTGAAGACTGTGGCATCTGTATGTGTGGTTTTGTAGAGTCTTACCAGAACCTTTGCGTATGGCCATTGTAGTTTAATGCCTTGTTTTGCTGCAGGTCTGTGTGCCACCTTCATCCCGTGCATTCTTGGCTGTAAAGTGGCCCAGGACAATGGGGACAGCTGCTGCATCCCATTCCTCCCAGGTGCCATGATCGCTCTGAGGACAAGCGTTCGCAGCAGATATCACATTAGTGTAAGTTAAATACTAGAAACTGCATTATAAATTTTGTTGAAAATGAGACAACGTGAGCTTACGATACTGATACTGTGCTTTCATGCAGGGCTCGGTGTGTGACGACTGGGTGGTCATGTCATGTTGCCCGCTTTGTGGATTATGTCAGATGGCACGCGAGCAAAAGATGAGAGGAAACTAAAATATAGATTTGATGTCCGTAATCAATATAATGCTGACTGAAATACTCAAAAAGTTGAAAGTAGGTTGTCCAATTATGAGTTATACACTGTTTCAGTCCAAATGAGCAGCACAAGACTAAACAAGACAGGCATTTAATTTTTTTTTTTTTTTTTTTTTTTTTTTTTTTGAAATGTAAACATTATTTATTTGAAAATGTAAATACTGCAGCTCATGCATTTAAGGAAATGCTATGTATCAATTTCTATATAAAAATAAGAAATGTTAAGATCTGTATTCAATCAATTTTCTTCTCAAACTGAAATACATAATTTTATGACTTTTGAGCATTTTCTGGTAGAAGTTACATTTTTCAATGACGTATTTATGTATCCATGATTATTTGGGATTTATTATTATTTATTATTCTTATTATTGTATTACTGGGTTAGATTAACAAGTATATTAGAAAACAGTGAGGCACTATCATCTGCAACATTGTGTGTGTTAAATAACAGCTGGAGAAGTGTGTAATGATAAAACAGATATGAAAGTGGATCATGAGGAAGTAACACATAACAAAACTGGCTTATCTTAAACATGAGAAACAAAGTATAACCACTCCTGGAAACTGTCAAAATATCTTTTCAAGGTAAGACATTTGATCTATCTATATGTAGGTTCAACTGAGTGATTTTAATGCTACTCGAATCCATTAAAGAATCAAATTATGACTTGTTATTAAAGTGTACTTTTACCATCAATACAACAATTGTTTTCTTTATATTTCAGTGCCATTCAATAGTAGAAATGCCATGAGAATGAGTGTGAGTATGAAGAGAGTGATGACAAGCCTTACTTGTCAGCTGCTGGTAGTTACTGCTGTGCTTCACGCTGTTCAACTTGTCACCGGTTACAGCTTTAACAAGTGCATTAATAAATACTATGGAAAAACATTTATTTGTTGGCGACGGACTGAGGAAAATATATCTGCAATTGTGGGTGACCTGCCGCTGTCTACAAACAACCTTTCAATCTCATTTAACCCGATTAGGCACATCGGAGACAAGAGCTTTGTTCATTTACCAAACCTGATACAGCTCAATCTGGACCAAAATCAACTATCAACACTCGGTGAAAATGCTTTTCAAAACCTGCATCAGCTTCGGCTGTTAGATCTGAGCACAAACAACATATCACATCTGGAACCCTTTTTATTCAAAGACCTAAACAACCTTACATTTCTGGCACTAGGGATGAACAAGTTAAAAGCCCTCCCAAACCAAATCTTTTTAACGGTTTTAAAACTGGAAAGTCTACATTTACAGGAGAATCATCTTAGCAACTTTTCCCAAATTGCTTCTGTTGTTTCACCCCTCCAGAATATGAAAACCTTGAACCTTTCTTTTAACAGTTTGACCTCTCTCTGGCACTCAAATACCTCTTTACCCCCATCACTGTCAAGCCTATACATACAAGGAAATAATCTGTCTTCTTTGGGATGCCATGTGACCTTTCTCAGCAAGTTAAAATATCTGGATTTGTCTTTTAATCGGTGGATCTCAACAGAGACTTTTGAAGGAGTGGATTTAGCCCATTTAAACCATTTGCGTTTGCAAGCCACAAATGTCAATATAATAACATTCTTAAATAATAGTAATGTAAGACCTAATTCTGTAGATTTTTCTAATACCGGTCTGAAAAATGATAGTTTACTTGAAGAGTTTTGCAAAGTCCTTGGTAGAAGGGCAAAAAATATTACACATTTGAGTTTGAATTTTAATTCAATACGCCAGCTGTTATCAACATCACTGCAGTACTGTCCTCAACACATTGAGCAGATGGACCTCTCAAGAAACAGACTGAAGGACACAAACTGTTTATTGTTTCTCAATAACACCAAAGACATTCAAGTTTTTAAGGCAGAACATAATCTTCTTGATAAACTTATGCCATGCAAAGAAAAAATTATAGTATTTAAAAATCTCAATGACCTTAGCTATCGTTACAATCGTATTCTCATTGTCCATAATGACGCTTTCAGTAACCTACCAAATTTGGTTAATCTTACTTTAAATATCAACTCAATCGCATGGTTTGGCAGATGGGCCCTTAAGGGTCTAAGGAAGCTTGAGAATCTACGATTGGACAATAATTTAATGACGGACTTGTTCTATGAAACATTTCAAGACCAAGTTAACCTCAAAACACTAAACTTAAACTCAAACCGTATTTCTGTCATTTTCAACATGACATTTGCGAGTTTAGGAAAACTGAAAACACTGGACCTTGGGGGAAATATAATCACTCATATTGAAAAAGGAGGCTTTCATGGGCTTACAAGTTTGTCCAAACTTATTTTAGATGATAATAATCTCAAACAAATTGACACTTCTCAGTACTATGCATTTTCTGATAAACTCAAAGTGCTAAGCCTCAAGAGCAATAAAATCAGCTTTTTTTCTCAAACTGTCAGTTCACCATTTATGAATCTCAGTGAGCTCAATGAGCTGAGTTTAGACAGTCAGCAGCCCTATGGACTCATTCTTTTACCCCGGCATTTCTTCCGGGGCCTCCATTCTTTGAAAAAACTGCATCTCACCAACAATCACATATCTCACTTGGCACCAGATGCATTTGATGATCTGACAGAGCTGCAATATTTAAACTTAGACTATTGCTGTGTTGGTGCCATTGAACTTCAGCCAGGAATATTCAAAAACCTAAAGAATCTGAACCGACTGATAGTTGAAAACATGGGACTCCAGAATTTCTCAAAAAAAGTGTTTGGAAACCTCACAAAACTACAGTCGTTGCAGCTTAACCGCAACGTAATGCATAGTATTGATGTGGACTCCCTTGAAAGTCTGCCAGACCTGCAATACATGGACATACGCAATGTTCCTCTGAGTTGCACCTGTGATAATTCACAACTGCAAAACTGGACCGTTAACAACCCTAAAGTTCAGGTGGTGTTCCTACATGATCACCCCTGTCAAGAAAGCACAAAACATAAATTCTACAGTTTTGATACCAAGGTGTGTTATGTAGACTTCGGACAATACCTTTGTTTCACCACAGCAGCTGTTATTTTTCTTTTTACACTTGTTCCAATTATTTACATGAAGCTCTACTGGACATTTAAGTACAGCTACTTTGCATTTCGTGCCTGGTTTAGCAAGCAGTGGCGCCGACTGAGAGATGAAGAAGAAAACTGTGTATATGATGCTTTTATCTCATACAATTCCTCCGATGAACAATGGGTTATGGAGCAGCTAGTGCCCAATCTAGAGGGAAATGGGTCATCTTTCAAACTCTGTCTACATCACAGAGACTTTGAGGTTGGACGCAATATTGTGGATAACATTGTTTCTGCAGTATACAGCAGCCGTAAAACCATCTGTGTGGTGAGCAGGAACTTTCTCAGAAGTGAGTGGTGTTCACTGGAAATTCAACTGGCCAGTTACCGCCTCTTTGACGAGCACAGGGACGTTCTACTTTTGGTTTTTCTGGAGACTATTTCAGAACGTCAGATTTCATCATACCATCGAATGAGGAAGGTCATGCTCAAAAAGACCTATCTGCAGTGGCCCGGCTCTGATTGCACACACCCAGAACAAGCCCAAAAGCTGTTCTGGACCCAGCTTCAGAGAGCTATGAAGGAGAACAGCCAATGTGAAAATGAGCGGTGCAAAAGTACACAGTCCGAGTATGAAATATCAGATGAAACGCATTACCTGCTACCTTGATTGTATGCACATTTATTGAAATTAATCAGCATGTAAATAAAACTGTGATGGATTTTTATGAATGTAAATGAAATCAATCTCAGGCTGATAATAAGGCTTTATAATGTTAACCTATAGTAGACAATATGCAATGTTTCATAAAGTTATTGTAATCCTTGCTTGTTCAATGTTTCCCTAAAAACTTCCATCCCAGAACTTGTTTCAGAATCGTGCCTCTTAACCAAACATCTATGCTAAAAATATGTGGAAATCCATAATTTTTTTTGTTTCTTTTTAACATGTAAAACTCTGTAACTAATGGTGTAAAGGTAACTTGATAAATTAAAAAGGCACTGTTGTTTGGCCAAAGTAGTTTTAACTGGTGTGCTTCTTTTAAAGGTGCAACTTAGTACAGTCTCATAGGAGGAAAGGACCAGTGCTCAGGACTTGGAAAATAGGAACTCATAGATAGAATAGGGCTCTTTTCAAGCATGTAGGAGGGAGGGTAGTGTGCTAAGTCTACAGGTCTGAGAGCTGAGTTTACATGTTGGTAAGGCTCAAAGGAGTATTCCTGATGGAAATAAGGGATTTCGTCAGATAAAGATTTTCCACAAGAGTATTTGTGTTTTTCAAATGAGCTGTGCATCTGAGGAAAGGGCACTGAATTAAGAGGATCAACCCCGTAGTTATTCATAACACTAGTAAGAGGGCTCTGTCTGTGTCTTACTGTTGTTATGTCAGAGAAAGTCACATCTTTTTTTGTTTTTTGTTGAGGCATGGTAAATTCCTGTCCTTGTGTGGTGATGAAAAAGTTGTTTACATGGCTAGAGCTAGGCCCATCTACACAGGATGGTGCAAAAGAAGGTGAGAATAAATGCTCCATGTCTCTTGACACTGCTTTTCTAAACTCAAAATCCATGGAGAACTGTGGAGTGCCCCTACAACTGAAGGTATTATCTGGAATGACCGGATTCTCTGGAGGAGTCTCAAACCATTTTGAGGTCTTTAAAGGAAACACAAAAAAAAATAGTTTATTCACTTAAAAATAAGATCCAACCATGCTACTAGGTTTTCTGTATAATATCTTACCTTATCCAGTGGGTTGGACCAGTCTGTTGAGTTCCAGTCAAAATGCAGTATTTCTGTTTTTCCAAATGAGGATGTGGGTAAACCAGTGGCTTTAGGTTGTGTTGGAAATTCACCTGAAAAGCAAAACAATTATTATAGATAATGTTTAATTTAGTAAACCAAATAACAAATTTCACACTACCTGGAGAAAAGGTCAGTTCTTTTCTATTAGTGAATACAGTGCTACAACACAACTCAGAGCCTTCTTCTTGATCGTTATCAAAGGAATATAACCATTGCTTGATTTTCCAAATGTTGCTTCCAAGTTGTGTTCCATGCCTCTGACACAGTACTTTTACTAATGTCTCTCTGGTCTCTGCCACCAGGTCTTTTTTTCTTAACAGTGAAAAAGAAATGCTGTTACACAGACTGGCTGCTATTGCTTTCACAGACATGGCTACAGAATCTGCATCCAGGTTTTGTTGTTGTGTTATAAGGCTGCTAGATACTCCTGACATGGGACTAGAGGGCAGTAGAAGATTAGTAGCTGAGGCATGTTTTTTTGGAGTATGCTCTGCAATAGATGGCATAGGTCTTGGTAAAATACTCTTGTTGTTTTCATTAAAGCTGCACGGAGTCTGGTGTGAATCACTATTGTTTGCATATGCGTCAGGTTGGGCCTCGTTAATTCCAGTAAATACAACATCGGAGAAGTTGTCATTTTTGTTAGTTTCTGTTGAAGAAATTACGTTGTTCTTTGGCCTCTGTCCGGGAGTGAGGTCTGACACCTGACCATTAGACTCCATCATTATCTTCTCTTGCCTTTTGGAATAATTAAATATCCTTGGAGTTTCCAAATCTTTCTTGTTAGATATTACAGCCTCTTCATTTGTGGAATCCAACAAACATTCAGTCTCTTTTGCAGAAGGATTGGCAAATTCTAAATTGTTTTTTTCTTGCAGTTTTTCACTTTTGTCAAGTTTTCTCTGCTCACTCAGGAGGCGTTCAATATCAATAGACTTGACTTCATGGTTAAAGAGGCCATGATGCCCTATGAGACGGCTGTCTGTTATCACACTAGGCTCATGTGCAACAGGGACAATATTTGTAAATGCATCTAAGGAACTATGGCAACACTGGTGGACATAGCAGACATCTTTGCTGGTGTGATGGTTGTAGTAATGGTGACAAGATTTTCTTTCATCTCTTATCTGATTCCTCTCTTTGCGGGTACGCAGTCTCTTCATTCTGTGCTGGCTTTCTGATTTATTGCACTTTCCACATCTGCAGTCTGCACCCACCTTGCCTGTGGATAAAGTATCTTTAGAGGCCGGTTTTATCTTTCTGTAAAAGACTTTAGAAGCTTTATTTTTTGCTGAAGAGGTTCTCCCACACACATGGCTCATCCTGAACAATATTCTGTTAAAAATAAACATTACATATATATATATTATCCTCTTAAAATATTTGATGTGTGTATGAAATTATCAAATTTGTTAAAGCTTTGCTTAAAGTTTTTATTATTATTGGCCTAAATAAAAACATACTAAGGCAACTCAAAATGTAACTACTTTTAGACAGTTTTACCAAGTTCAGTTTGTCAAATTACTAAAGTAACGTTTGTGGGAAAACAACAGGACACACTAGCACTTTGGGTACAACAGAGGCAGGAGTTTGCGTTCAAAATACTTTGCTAAGTCGTTAGCGGTAGCGTGGTTTACTTTCTTGATTTTACAGTTTTCCAACAGGTGTTTTGTCAAGTGAATTTAATTTTAAGATTTAAACAGACTAGGTGAAGAGAGGGAGTTGCTTAATCGGCAAATAACAATGATAAACTCAGCGCAAATGGTAAAGACTTTAGTGCCTTTTTTAAAGTTTAAAAAGTCCTACCTCAAGTTCACAGTAGTATTTCGCTCGCCTAAAGAGGTCTCGTTGCTCGGCAACCTCGCTTCACAGGTGTGCGCATGAGCAGCCAGGACCAGACGAGTCCATTCACACAGATAGGGGGCAATCTTTTTGTTTCTAAAGGTTTATATCCGCAGTATGCAGGTTTTTGTAGGTTGATGTAATTAGTATGCTATTTAACCTGATCGCTACACATCTTCTATTGTCATTTTCACAGTACTCAGTGAGAATTGTTTGACGACTCCTTAAGCAGTGGTGGTACAGCCACATTGCTCAAACGTGCACTTCCTGGATCTGGGTGATGTCGATAATTTTATTATGGTTATGCTAGGTTCAGTAATATGCTTAGAACCAACACTGGTAATGGGATTTCTTTGAGCATTAAGTTTCCTGTTTAACCTTAAATCACATTGTACACAGTGGAGCTTACAGCCTCTGTCGTGTATTACTGGCATCAATAAACAGGGCTAACTAGCTGTTGAAGCTAACTCAACTGCACTTCAAGCATCGTCCGCCTTGTTGTTGTTATGCATTTGTGAGTACTTCGGGTGCAAGAATAAGATTACCAAAGTTGCAGCTTTTCCAAATCTAGAAACGCTAAGCCATGA
Source organism: Periophthalmus magnuspinnatus (assembly GCF_009829125.3). Lineage (NCBI taxonomy): Eukaryota > Metazoa > Chordata > Actinopteri > Gobiiformes > Gobiidae > Periophthalmus > Periophthalmus magnuspinnatus. Next base: position 15,498,455 of record NC_047141.1, read on the forward strand.
ATGCAGAAGATGCAAACCCCGCCGCCACACCCACCCCTTGTGGAGACATTCATGGAGATGGACGATGGATGTCCATGGTGTGTGAGAGTAAAACTTATTCAGCTGTTATCCAATCAGTCTTGGTCACTGTTTTTCCTGACTGGATTTTGCCATTACAGCATGAACGTTTTGTGTCTGATGGCAAAGGAAAGGAGCCCGAGGTTGTTTTTGTGGGGGACTCACTAGTTCAATTGATGCATCAGTTTGGGGTAAATACGTACATGTATTATCTAAGTCTATTAATTTTCTATTTGTATTTGAATTTTATTTTCATTTTGTCTCCTTTACAGATCTGGCGACAACTATTTTCTCCTCTACATTCGCTTAATTTTGGCATTGGTGGTGATGCAACACAACATGTGCTGTGGAGACTTTCTAATGGTGAACTTGATAACATCAGCCCCAAGGTTTGGATTTGTTTGCACAACTGATTCTTTGTGTTCACAGAATCTGTAGATATTTATACTGTTCTGGAACCCATGAATTTATTCAACTGAGCCATTATTTTCTTGCATTCCTCCCCTTAGGTTATAGTCCTATGGGTAGGAACCAACAACCATGGTCACACTGCTGAACAAATCTGTGGAGGTATTATGGCCATTGTCCAAGTCATCAAGAACAAGCTCCCGCTGGCTCACACACTTGTACTTGTATGTTATAATTTTGTTTTTACACCTTACACCAACATGCTTGTCGAAATCCTTATCACTAGTAGTATTAACATTTATAACTACTTAATGTACCGCAAAAGATGACATACCAAATGCCAAAAAGAGAAATAACTCATAACACTCACAAACGACGATGGCTGAAGATTTGCCTTGCAAGGTTAAAGAGTTCCTTAGATTAAGGGCACTGTGTAAGTAAGTTATCTTTTTTTTATTCACAACCCTCTTGTGTATTGTAAAATACTTTAAGTGAAAGGTAAGTGAACGTATACTTTATTGTCCCTTTTTGTCCTCTGCTTTTGACCCATGATCCTTTAATGCCTCTGTTGAAACTTGTCAGGAGGACTTTTCAGTAGCTTTTGCACAGTACAGTACTTATACAGAAACATTCCATTTCAAATCCATCTTTTTGTGTTTTTAGGGTCTGCTCCCAAGAGGTAAAATGCCAAACCCTCTACGTGAGAAAAATGCCTTGGTGAACAAGCTGGTGCAAGAGGCCTTATCTTCTCTTCCATACACCTCTTTTCTTAATGTTGACCCTGGCTTTGTGCACTCCAACGGTAGCATCTCCCACCAAGACATGTATGATTACCTTCACCTGACACCCAAGGGCTACGAGGCTGTGTGCGATCCTCTGCACGAACATATTAAGTCTCTGCTGGAAAAACCCCCTGAGCACTGAAAAAACATTTTTTTGTTCTGAACATACTTAAACTTTTCCCTATTCACAATTATCAATTCCATATTTTAAGATATATCCTCCATGAATACTGTGCTGTCTCTTGTAAAGGTTTAAGATCTTATAAGAACAAATTTGCTATTTTCCTCTTTTTCCTAGAATGTCTATTCATAATTATATTACTTGCTTTTTTCTTTTCTTTTTTTTTTTTTGTTTTTTTGTTTTTTTTAACAAATTGTTATGTTTACTTATACCTATGCTCTGCTGTACATGTTGATGAGTTGCCACTATACAATGAATATTGTATGTTACAAATACTTGTATATGCACTATATATGTAAGGACATCTAATGTTACAGGGCTTTTTCTTAAACTAAAATGCACATGAATCTACTCGTAAAATGACATATGCATTGCCCTTTTCTTTGATATTACTGGATATTATGCATTAAACTACAAAAAGAAAGCAAAATGGTCTTTTTTTATCAGTTGTATATTCAGGAGGTATTAGGCAATGTCATTGATGCAGAGTGCTTTATAAAGTTTGCTGAAAGATGTCATAACAGATTGCTTTCGGTTCAGCACAAGTATAGTTCAAGATGTCAGATTAACTTCTTTGAAGTTGACTGAAATCAGCCATTCTTTTTGAAAAGTAGCAAAAGATCAAGTAGTACATTTTGTGACGCACACAAAATGTGCAGTCACATTTTATGTTATTAATTATTGGATTATTTACAAAGAGACTTACTTGAGGCTCCTGTTGCTTTAAAATATACTAAATCCTTCAATTATTATAAATTTGTAATGTGACTTGTTTTATTTGAGATTTTTTCATGTTTTGGGAGAGTGTCACAAGGGGGCGGTGAAATGTAGCGGGTCTTCCGGTCCGACCCTACCTGGAGCGTCTTGTGCAACCCTCTTTCGTAATATGAAGCGAGGCTGCACAGAACCGAGCTCACTGCCTGTCGTCTCATTATTTTTCCTGGTTTTTCAGGTAATTTAATGTTGTTCACACATAAAACTGGATACAATGATAGTATATACTATTTAGGATGTTTAGCGCCAATGTAAAAGTAAGTTTTTATAAAAGTAGACCGTGAAATAATCACTTTCATTTCTGCAAGTTACCGTGAATTGAACACGAGGTTCTGTAATGGCGTTGCTCTTCTAAAACTTGAACGGCCATGTGAGACAAGCCTGTGTAATAAGACTTTATTGTTAATGTTAAGAAATCACTTTTTGCACTTGTTTTATTAGTCAGAATATTTGTAAAAGTTGGTAAATGTTTAATAGTAAATAGAAAATTGTGTTAATGTGTTAGCCAGACTTTTAAAAGAGTAAATTATTATTTCAGATATGCTTAAGTAAGAAACTTAATTCAGTAAATGTATAAAGTAATACAGATTTACATTTTTATAAGTATGAGTACTTATTATGCTGGTATTTTGCATATGAATGTGTTTTTGTTTTAGTAAAAAGATGATTTATTTTCATGAAAGTAATTGGTCTCTCAACGTGTAGGAGCAGCGGCTCTACTCCGAGCTCCTCCCGTGTGACCGAGCTCCTCACCCTATCCCTAAGGGTGCGCCGGGCCACTCTGCGGAGGAAACCCATTTCAGCCGCTTGTATCCGCGATCTTGTCCTTTCGGTCATTACCCAGAGCTCATGACCATAGGTGAGGGTAGGAACGTAGATTGACCGGTAAATCGAGAGCTTCGCCTTCCGGCTCAGCTCCTTCTTTACCACAACGGACCGATACAGCGACCGCATCACTGCAGACGCTGCACCGAGCCGCCTGTCAATCTCCCGCTCCATCCTTCCCTCACTCGTGAACAAGACCCCGAGATACTTGATCTCCTCCACTTGGGGCAGAGACTCACCACCCACCCGGAGAGGGCAAACCACCTTTTTCCGGTCGAGAACCATGGCCTCGGATTTGGAGGAGCTGATTCTCATCCCAGCCGCTTCACACTCGGCTGCAAACCGCCCCAGTGCCTGCTGCAGGTCCTGGCTCGAAGAAGCCATCAGGACAACATCATCTGCAAACAGCAGAGATGAAATCCTGTGGTTCCCAAACCAGGCCCCCTCCGGCTCCTGGCTGCGCCTAGAAATTCTGTCGTTAAATATAATGAACAGAACCGGTGACAAAGGGCAGCCCCGGCGGAGTCCAACATGCACCGGGAACAGGTCTGACTTACTGCCGGCAATGCGAACACAGCTTCTGCTCCAGTCATACAGGGACCGGACAGCCCTTAGCAAAGAGCCCCGGACCCCATACTCCCAGAGCACCCCCCAAAGGACACCACGAGGGACACGGTCGAATGCCTTCTCCAGATCCACAAAACACATGTGGACTGGTTGGGCATACTCCCATGAGCCCTCGAGGACCCGATGGAGGGTATAGAGCTGGTCCAGTGTTCCACGACCAGGACGAAAACCACACTGCTCCTCCTGAATCCGAGGTTCGACTATCGGTCGGATTCTCCTCTCCAGTACCCTGGAATAGACTTTACCGGGAAGGCTGAGGAGTGTGATTCCCCTGTAATTGGAACACACCCTCCGGTCCCCCTTCTTATACAGAGGGACCACCACCCCGGTCTGCCATTCTACAGGTACTGTCCCCGACCGCCACGCGATGTTGCAGAGACGTGTCAGCCAAGACAGCCCCACAACATCCAGAGACTTGAGGTACTCAGGACGGATCTCGTCCACCCCCGGAGCCTTGCCACCAAGGAGCTTGCCAACCACCTCAGTGACTCCAGCCAGGGTGATGGACGAGTCCGCCTCTGGGTCCCCAGTTTCTGCTTCCTCCTCGGAAGACGTGACAGTGGGATTGAGGAGATCCTCAAAGTATTCCTTCCACCGCCCGACAACATCCCCAGTCGAGGTCAGCAGCTCTCCACCCGCACTGTAAACAGTGTTGGTGAAGCACTGCTTCCCCCTCCTGAGGCGTCGGACGGTTTGCCAGAATCTCTTTGAGGCCGTCCGATAGTCCTCCTCCATGGCCTCCCCGAACTCCTCCCAACCCCGAGTTTTTGCCTCTGACTGCCCGAGCCGCGGCACGCTTGGCCCGCCGGTACTCATCAGCTGCCTCAGGAGTCCCACTAGCCAACAAGGCTCGATAGGACTCCTTCTTCAGCTTGACGGCATCCCTTACTTCCGGTGTTCACCACCGGGTTCGGGGATTTCCGCCGCGACAAGCACCACAGACCTTACGACCACAGCTACGAGCAGCCGCATCGACAATAGAGGTGGAGAACATGGCCCACTCGGAGTCCATGTCTCCAACCTCCCCCGGGATCAGGGAGAAGCTCTCCCGGAGGTGGGAGTTGAAGACCCCCCTGACAGAGGGCTCCGCCAGACGTTCCCAGCAGACCCTCACAATGCGCTTGGGCCTGCCAGGTCTGTCCGGCTTCCTCCTCCGCCAGCGGATCCAACTCACCACCAGGTGGTGATCGGTTGACAGCTCAGCCCCTCTCTTCACTTGAGTGTCCAAGACACGCGGTCGGAGGTCAGATGACACGACAACAAAGTCGATCATCGACCTCCGACCTAGAGTGTCCTGGTGCCATGTGCACCGATAGACACCCTTGTGCTCGAACATGGTGTTTGTTATGGACAAGCTGTGACTAGCACAGAAGTCCAATAACAAAACACCGCTCGGGTTCAGATCGGGGAGGCCGTTCCTCCCAATCACGCCCCTCCAAGTGTCACTGTCGTTACCCACATGGGCGTTGAAGTCCCCCAGGAGAACAACGGAGTCCCCGGTTGGTGCACTGTCTAGTACCCCTCCCAGGGACTTCAAGAAGGCCGGGTACTCTGCACTGCTGTTTGGCCCGTAGGCCGACACAACAGTGAGAGACCTGTCCCCGACCCGAAGGCGCAGGGACGCAACCCTCTCGTTCACCGGAGTGAACCCCAACACGCAGCGGCTGAGCTGTGGGGCAATGAGCAAGCCCACACCAGCTCGCCGCCGCTCCCCACGGGCAACGCCAGAGAAATGGAGAGTCCAACCCCTCTCAAGAAGTTGGGTTCCAGAGCCCAAGCTGTGCGTGGAGGTGAGGCCGACTATATCTAGCCAGTAACGCTCAACCTCCCGCACAAGCTCAGGCTCCTTCCCCCCCAGCAAGGTGACATTCCACGTCCCCAGAGCTAGTCTCCATGTCCGGAGATCCGGTCGTCGAGGTCCCCACCCTCGACTGCCGCCCGGACCCGCCCCTCATGGCTCCTCCCGCAGGTGGTGGGTCCATGGGAGGACGGCCCCACATCGTTCCTTCGGGCTGGGCCCGACCGGGCCCCGTGGGGAAAGGCCCGGCCACCAGGCGCTCGCTGCCGAGCACCCACCCCAGGCCTGGCTCCAGGGTGGGGCCCCGGTAACGCCAGTCCGGGCGACGTAACTGGCCTCGTTGTTTCTCATTTTGAATTATTTGTCATTAATCATTATGAAGCGAGGCTGCACAGAACCGAGCTCACTGCCTGTCGTCTCATTATTTTTCCTGGTTTTTCAGGGATTTTCTTCTGTTCGGGTCTGCCCCCCTTAGACCGGACCCGTAACAATTTGGTACACATTTCTCTAAATTTTTTTTTTTTGGAATGCAACCCAATTTCACTTTATCTCCTTTTTCCATCATCTAAAACCATTAGTCCTACATTTCATGCAGTTTTTTTGGCAAATGCACTTTTTGCAAAGTTTTACTCATTCATTGTCACCCACTGTAAAAGTTCTGGCTCAAATGTCTCAAACCACTGACAGGCAGTGAATAGACCCGCTTACAATTACTGATATGGACACCGTCTTTTATAAAGAGGTATGAGGCACACCTTTCACACTTGTGCTGGGTCTGCATACAGGACTTGAAGACACCATGGGATCACAGTTGATTTGGCTTCCTCTTTTACTTTTAATATATTACATGGACCAAGTTCAAGGTAATGAACAATATACTTGTACTTGACAATAATGTGTTGGTAATACTTAATACATTTTTATGTTAAAGGCAATCACAAGATGCATGACACACATTTAAAATCAGACAAAACTGGTAAGTTTGTTTTATAGCTTACTTTGTTGGCTATAAAATCACATGTTTCTAAAAATGATATTGTGCGTCGTAGAATCTGCTATAGGAGATTCGGTGATATCTCTGGATCTGAGCACAAAGTTTCACAACGGGTTTTGTAAATGTAAAGGTATGATAAAGAAAAGGACTAAAAATACATACAAATGTTTTCATGCTTAATTGTGTTTTTTGTTTTTTTATTTAACCAGGACATGGAAGATGGGAAGAGAAGAAGTCATGTACCTGCACCAAATCAGCTCGAGGCAAAAACAGGCATCGAAAAAGTAAGGTTACCATTAAAAAAAACCGCATACAACCTTTTTACATTTTAAAAGACTGACTAGCGTTTTATCTTTGTGAAAAGTGAGAAAACTGTGCCAAAGGAAAAAGATGAAACACCTGAAGATATGCCACCAGGTGCCCCATCGCCCCATTGTTCCCATCTGAAGCACTATAAGGGACCCTCTATTCTTTTTTTTTTTTTTTTTTTTTTTCATGACACGCATAGTCTCTCTGCTACAACTATAATGAAACAGCATAAATGTATGTAAATATTAGTATAACCATCTTTATTCACTGTTTATATTTCCTAATAAATAACATACCTTTATACACGTATGTTTTTGTGGGATAGTTTGAACTATTCATTTATTCACAGTCATCTTTGTGGTGGCCTTTCAGTATTACTGATGCAGATTATAACGGTCTCAGTGAGATGAATATAAATTTACATGGGATTGTTGGCTAGAAGGGACTTTTGTCCTTCCACATAGTAGTTTATACATTGTAAAAATTACTCCACACATTTTACACATTTTGAAAACATTTCTATATTGAAAATTGTACTGAGTCTTTTTGATAAATAACTTCAGGCAAAGAGGAGATAAAAATCACTGTTGTTTTGGCGCCATACTTATATCCATAAAGTCTTATTATTCTGCACCAGTGAAACAAACTATCTTTCTTTCTCAAGAGCAGAGATTTTTTTTTATTTTAATATTCAAAGCATTGCTGATTAGGTTAAGCAAGTCAAACAACCTCTATTGTTATAGCTTCCATTGTTTTTACGTAATCCAATATCCTATAAACCAAAAGCATCTTGAAAGGCACTGCTGAAATCTTACCCCATCTCGGTGCGGTGTTATTCTAATCTATTGTTTCCCACCCTCCACACAGCTTTATAAATACTTGCCATGAAGTGCATGTCATAGATTGAACATTTTTCTTTTCAGGTGTAGATTTTTCTGGGAAATGGTGTATTACTAGATTCTACAACCAACTTTGTGAGCACTTTTGTATATTACGAAACAAAACGATGTTCATTTATATGTTTTTGAGATAGAAAATCAACCAAGAACTACTAAATACATTTCTGCAGCATTTGTTTTATGTGCATCACAGTTATACACCTTTAGTGCAGTTGGATGAGGTAGTAAAAGATTACAGATTTTATTTTCACAGTCACAATTCCATGTTTAAATCGTGCATCAAGTTAGTGATTATACCCATGTGATTGTGTATTTTATATATAAGAAAATGTAAAAGCCACTCCAGCCAAACACAGTACACAGAGCAGCCATAAATCTGCAGTTGGCTGTTCTGATCCAGAAATGGCGTCTATTCAAAAAAGACAAAAGATAAAAATGTGTTAAATATAGAAATGTGTGTTTTTATAATAGTATTTTTTTCCCTCCTCACCTTTTATATCAAGGTATCCAGTGACATTGCGGCTCAGGTTTGTCTCATTGTTGAAGGCGAAACAGGAATAAGAGCCACTTTGGTCTTTAGTGACATGGTATAACTCCAACACAGAGCCGGTGGTGTTCAAAAGTTGTTCTTTGAAAGCCCACTGCATTTGAGCTGGAGGATTGGACTCAGATGCACACACTGCCGTCACATTAGATCCAGTTGTATGAGATCCAAGAGTCATGTTCATATTATCAGGCCCATCTAGAAAAAAAATAAAATCAATATGAAATAGAAGATTAATTAACAAAGACATTTTATTCAGTGTAATTGTAATGTTAGTCTAAAGCAGCTTAACAATAGAAACAGGTCCATCCCAGATTTTTGAAAAAAAAAATCTGTACAGAGAAGTGGGTGGGAATAGGGAGTGGCTGAAATCGGCAATTTTCTGAGAGTTTCACATACAGGAAAATGCCAGATTACTCAAACATGCGTGAATCAATTCAAATATAACTCTAAGTAAGTTAATTCCACAAATTAAATGGGATTCTGCTGTATTCCGATGTTTTACTTACAGTATATGGTGAAGTTGACTGGGTTACTGGTTGCATTACTGACAGGATTAAAAGCGCAGCATGTGAAGGGTCCCTGGTCATGGCGGCTGACTTTGACTATAGTGAGAGTGGAGTTTCCCTCAGTGAGCTGGACCCGGTCATTGGCTGTAACTTCAGAGCTGCTGTTAAACCAGACCAGTGAAATGAAGGACCCCGAGGAGACGGAACACAAGGCAACAGCCGTGTCCATGTGTTCAATCAGAGCAGAATCATTGGAACTTGTGGTAACATTGGAAACAGGCTCTGCGAGGACAAAAAATATAAATGTACAAATTAACTATGAATATGTTTTTTTTTTTTACATTTTACAATAGTGAATAGTGTGAGCTTGCTGATGTTCCACTCATTGCTTAAAGTGAGCTATGTAACTTCTCTGGTGGAGGGTTTACTATTTGCTTGTCTCTGTGGGGATGTTATTTGTAGATCTGACCTGTAAATTGACCTGGTGGCGTCACTTGCTTGTGTCTTTTGAAAATAGATATGTTTAATGATATAGTGGGCAACATTTCTAACATTTCCATTCATGTATGCAGACAGGCGCCAGGTCCTCAACCAGAAAAATGACATAATGCACCTTTGTCGCTGATAAACAAATAAACTCAATTAAAAAATAAATCTTTAACGTCAATATTTGCTCTTGTTGGGATACATTTTTGACCCGTTACATTTAACTGACTTTGATTGGTTGTATTCTTTCACTAGATCACCTAATTTTTCTTGTTTCCTGTGTTTCGACTACCGGTATAACTGTATGTTTTCAACTGTAAGTCCTGTGCTCAAGTGTCTGCACTGGCTTCCCGGGGCACATAGAATACATTTTAAAGCAGCTCTGCTTGTGTACAAGTCTCTCTATGGCCAAGCACCAAAGTACATCTCTGACATGTTCTTGCTATATGAACCATCTTGCACTCTGAGGACTTCAGGGAAAGGCCTCCTGCTGGTGCTCAGAGTCAGGACTAAACATGAAGAAACGGTGTTTCAGGTTTTTTTTCAGTTTCAATCTTCCTGAAGATGTGAGACAGGCCTCTATTTTGATAATGTTTAAATCCAGACTCTACACAGTTCTGTTTAGCTGTGCATATGAATGAAAGGTTTTTATTCTGCACTCTTCTCTTTTAATGTTAATTTTATGATGATTATTTATGTTTTCTTTGTGATTTTAATGGATTTCTTAAGGACTTTGAATTACTTTGTATATGAATTGTGCCATACATATAAACATGCCTTGCCTTGCCTAGTCTTATACTGCCACCTGCAGCTATACTTTCCAATTAGGTAGACTTACTTTTGATAAAGTAATAAGGCCTTCTTGACTACTCATAAAAGAGCTAACATACAGAACTTACAAGATGCTTACTCTTACCCAGTACAGTGAGTTTGACGGATGCAGTGACCCCCGGGTCAGTGCTCCTCATGGTGTACACCCCAGAATCATTCATGCTGAGAGAGCTTAAAGTCAGCGCTCTGCTACCATCTATTGACGCCCGACCCATGTAGTTGGGGTAGACTGCCACCTGGTCTTTGTCACCTAATTTGGACCAGGTGAGAATGAAGACATCCCCCACTGCCCAGCTGCCACTGTTCAGGGAGGTGGGAGGGGACAGGGACAGGGTGATGCTTTGACCCACCACCACTGGGTTAGCTGAGGGTTTGACCTCCATAGTACTGCAGGCCTCTGGGAAGAAGAAGAAAACCAATGAACTGATGTTGGACCATATGCAGTTAACATGATATAAACCATGTATACAACATAAAACATATGTATTTGTACAAGTTGCAAATAACAGCAGAAGACTGTACTGGAGAGTATGTTTGTTGTGCAACATGTACTGTACCATAAGCAAAAACGGTGACCGGTAAGACTAGTAATTTATTCTGAATACATTTTATATGAACAGTTTCAACAGTCTATAAGATATTATTTGATGTCATTATTTGCCAACATATAAAGTAGGATATGCTTTTACAGTTTTCTTCAATTTGTATATAAAAATAATAAAATCCAATACCGTATAAATATATATGAATATAAACACACAAAATATCTACATACTAAATATGAATCCAAATTATTTTAAAAGAAACTGTAAGTCATACGATAAGGGTGAGACAAATTAGGCCTGTCATGATAATCACTATACGGACTTATCATTCAATATGTGAAAGATGGAACAATATTTTCGGGGGTCAAGATTTATCGTGGGTACTTTTCCTTTGTACTGGGAATTTTCTGGTTATTTTCTGGCTATATAAGATTTGAATATAGAAATTTGAATTAATAACTTCTAAGGAACGTTACAGATGCAAGCAAAGTACTGAAGTGTTTCATTCTGCTGTTTATTTATTGCAGCTCATGGTTATTTAACAATATTTTAGATTTAGAGTAGTTTTTGTGGTTTAAATCTGCTTTTAGGTTATTGTGTCAGTGGCATAAATGATGTTTCTATGTCACCAATATATCGAACTTCAAAATGTATTATCGTGAAAGGCCAAGTCAAATGTCATGACATTTTAATTCCACAAAAAATAGCAGTATGTACCAAACAAATAACAGCCTACCTGGATTTAACAGCAGCAGTGCCCCAATAGCAAACATCAGTCTCTCCATCTCCACTGTGTTTTCGCTCTGAAAGTACCACTACCCATTGCTCTCTATTATACATGGATATGTTCATGACCAGCCCCTCACCCATAAGCCCATATTGTCACTGCACCCATCTTATCTGCAGGTGTTCTCAACTATTTAGTCATCTTTCATTCAGCATCACAAAGAAAACTTTACCAGGTGAGTTTACTGAGCTGGGTGAAGTCCTACAGATGACCAAACACAATATGACAAATTATGACAGAAGGTATGTTATTGAAACTTCTGTTGGGTTGACATCACTGAGGATTTTGAAACGCATTTAATTTTAAACAAAACTTGGGATGTTACGTTTAAAGCATCAAAACAAAAGCACAATCCAAGAAATATGAAATAATGTTTCTCAAATGTGAGTCTCAAATCTGCCTCAGTATTGGAATTGGCTTAATATGGAAATAACATAAACTATAAACTATAAAATATAAACTATATTTATCAATACTATATTTAAAGTGACATATTGTTTGAGTGTACTTTTTTATTTTATTTTATTTTTTAGAAATGACAAAATACAGAAACTAGTGAAACATCATGTCACTTTAAATATAGTATTCTTGATTGTGTTTTTGAAATAGTACTCACTCTAAAACTTTAGCTCAATTGCATTTTTCATTTGCTATGGATCATACCTGGTTGACTGAGGGATTACACAGGTGTTTTTAAATGTTATTTTTTGACACATTTACAAATTCTCATATAGATGCAAATATGAGATTCTGATAAATGCACTAACAATCAAATCCATGAATAACATTTTATGCCTTGTTTGACTACCACATCATTGCTCATCACATAAAAGCTCTCTGCAAATACATGTGTTTACCTCCAGTCCAAAGTTCACTCATGGGCAAACCAGCATCACATGACAACAATGAGAGATTTATAAAGGATAAGATTAAGAATGTTTTATATACAAAATCTTTCTGTCTTGTTCTCATCAGCTCAATAGAAGCCTGTAGTCAGATAAATGACCATACCTGAAAAACAAATAAAAACAAGAAAGTATGAGCATGACACAACTTTTGCTCTTTTGGAGGCAACTCTGACTACATGGGCTAACTTCTACAGCCTAGTCACAAATAGAAATGATCAGGTTTTTAGATATTTCTTATAAAAATGTTATCAACAGGGAAATTGCCTCCATCTGGGATCAGGGCATCGTCTTATTCTAAATCCCACCAACCCACCAATACCAGAAAGATGATCAGAAAAATGTTTTTTACAACTTTTTGCAGCAGAACACTGACCTCTTTTGGTGAGCTTGGGTTATTAGTAAAAGTCTTACAAAAACAGTGAGTGTGATGTGCAATAGGACTGTATAACTAGAATGTTATAGTAATGCTTATAGTTAATTTCCATAAATTTCTCTTCCAAATGTGTGATTGTGAGAGTGGCTGCTTAATGATATATATGTATGAAAAGCTTTGCAATAAAGAAAGAATGAGAAGGTATTTTGAATGTTTTAATAACTTTATTGCAAGGACAAAGGTTCACTTACAGTACACATTACTGGAATAGGTGGCTATATAAAATATCTCTTGATGAGAAGGTGAAAGGTCATTGGCTTTTGATAGGAAAGTTATTTATGATAAAAGGTAGTTACAGCAACGCTCCATACTTTCACCTGCACTTCACCAAACATTAACACTTTATGGCACTTGTGAATTTGTGGATCTGTTCTGTTGTACACCTTTATTGACATTAGAAAATACCCTGCAACCTAATTTGCAGTCTATCCATTTGATTCACTTTAAATTGAATAAAGTGTTCATAACATAATTCATTGCACAAACCAAAAAACTTTTTACACTTTTTACACTGACACACCTACAGTATGAACACTAGATGCTGCTGTTTCTCACGCCAGTCACTTTGAACAGACTTTATCCAAAGTCCACTCTCTGCTACGACATGGCTGAATATTTAACCATCTACATCCAGTTGGTCTAACCGTAACTCATTGAGTCATCTGATGTGTTCACGGAAGTTAGTCAACAGCCCACGCTCTGAGGGGAAGAGCTGTTCTCTAAAAGATAACCTATGGTCTAAAAACACGGAAGTTTGTAGATTGTACCTTCACAAAAAAGTATTATTTTGTTCGATAAGCAAGTTACATGCACTGAATTTAATCAGAGCTATAACTGTAATCTACTTACTTTTATTATTTGCTGGAAGTTGAACTGTTGGCCTTTTTTATTCCTGCTTATCTCATCTTAGTGATCACTGACACCTCCTTTTTTCATTTACACAAGAGATTATTAGGTCAAGATGATTAGACACACAGTGCATTTTGTCACAATCTGATATAAAGCTTTGTACACTGAGAATGAGAAAAGGCTTTAACATGTACTCAATCTTTAAAAATCAAAACAAAAATAAAAGATAAATTTTTTTTGCATTTATTCAATCATAGTCTTTACATATTTTCTGTTTTAGAATGACTTGGTGCACACAAATAAACCATGTGCTGCATCCTGACACTGGTAAAATACTTATCCTTACACTCCTCAAGGTTGAATTCAGATTAATCCCAGTTCACTTAGCAAGATAAATGCCCTTTAAACATTCTTCAATTTGTAAGTGAGACATCTGCTTAATTATTTATTTGAGAATGTAATTAATTATAACATTTTGAAGTAAGTTACAAACAAAGACCACACACATTAAAACCCTGAATAAGTCGAATTAAGTTCACATGGGTTCAAGTGGGGAGCTGCACTGCAGGTCACAATCATAAAAATCACACAAAACAAAAACAAAAACAAAAACAAAAAACAAAAACAAAACACAACAATATTCTATCTAAGGAGTGTTAAAATTCAAACCAACTCAAGTAAAATGCTGCCTGACTCTAATTTGCATAATTCCATAGCCTTATATAAAGGTCTATTTACAGACAGTACATCTGGTTTTATAATGCATGGGAAAATGAAAGCCACCTCTTGTCTCATTTGTCTGACAATTATTAACCAGCTACAAACTCAAGTCCAATCGCCGTTGCTATAAACATCACTGAGTCTGTTGACAAAAGAAAAACTCTGAGGTGATGTCATTTCCTGCGTATCTCAGCGTACTCTGTGCCTGTGGTCGGGGGCATAGGAGGGGGTCTTCTCACTCTCTTCACGTGGTCGTTGTAGGTCGGCAGTCTGGAAGCTGGTTGATCGTTTCTTTTTTGCACCTCTGCATATTCTGTCTGATTCGGTGGAGATAGATGCACCGCGCCACCATCCTTTCTGACAAACTTGATGTCGGCATAATTCACCTCCTAGAATAAAAAAAAATACAGAAGAAAAATTAAACAAACTCGTCGGCATAGAAACAGTCATCATTTCAGGGCTGCAGCAAATAAAGGGATCAATAATAAGCGATGGACTGCTAATATAGGCCTATTAAGCCTTATTTAATAATCAACACTCACAGTTTTGAATAGATTTTGTTTAAGACACAGAAGTAAAAAAAAAAAAAAAAAAGTGACTTTGAAGAACATTTGTGTATATTTTCTTGCAAGAGGTCCACAAATGGCACATTTAAATTGAACTAGTAGAAAAAAAAGAAAACTAAAAAACCCAATAAGATAAACTGTATAAAAAAACAGGATGAAACAGTCTGCAAGAGCTTCTTTTTTTCTACAAGTTACATTTTTTTCACTCACATTGACATATTTCTCTATTCAAAATTGA
The DNA here is from genome assembly GCF_009829125.3 of Periophthalmus magnuspinnatus. Classification (NCBI taxonomy): domain Eukaryota; kingdom Metazoa; phylum Chordata; class Actinopteri; order Gobiiformes; family Gobiidae; genus Periophthalmus; species Periophthalmus magnuspinnatus. The sequence goes on from NC_047141.1 coordinate 15,513,525, forward strand.
CATTTGATTAACAGCTCACACAAAATCTAAAAGAGGTAAAGTTTTCTTACACAAAATAGTAGCCCAGCAAAATGCTGTTTTACTTTCAGAACTGATCAGGTCTCTGACACACTACACCTTTAAGTGTTGTATTCTTCAGACAGTGTCTGGATGATGTTTAGATAAGTTTATAAAACTGATGTGTTTATATTTTAACCACAAAATGTAAACTTTTTACTTTGTTACTTTTCATAAATCTGACAAAAGATTAGCCAGATTTATCAAAAGTTTCAAAAAAGTGCCAAAACAACTGAAAAAAAAAAAAAAATTAATAGGAAAAATCTATTTTAGACCAAATATTTAAATTCAAATTAAGCAGCTGTGCCTAGAAATTACTCATAATTTATCATTAGTATCTACATTGTCAATTTCAACATTCTTTAAAAAAATCCCAAACAGTGAAATTAATATTGTACAGTATATGATATAATACTGTCTATAATACTAGAAATAAAAATGTTCTCATCGTCCAATGATTTTTATTCATATTATTATGGCATTATTATGGATGTCTTACCTGATTTTGTGCATATGCAGAGTTGTCCTGACCTCCACCATCTTTAAGATAATAAAACACAGACATGAAATGATTAAGTGATCAGGAATTGTAATGATTTCACATCTATGTTTGTCCTTACCTGTTCGAGAGTTTGACTTTTCCCCCAGCTTTCTACTTTTGGGAGAGGATAAGCATTAAGTCACTTAGTTGTAGCGCACTGTTACAATACTAAAATTTCAAACTCAGACGTGATATATATATACACATACATTTTTTTACAATACAATGCTATTCTCAACACAAAGAAAGTCATTTCTGAAATATTACCATGTTACCACCTTTTTTTATTATTATCATCCTTTCTTTCTTTCTCTTATTAACTTTCTAAAACTATTAAGAACAGGTTCAAATCGGTCCTATTTATGTCATTTTTTACGTGTCTACATGAGTATTGAGATTTGATGCTACTTTCAGGACTGATGTGTGGTCAGTTTCTCAAAAGTGTTGGTCCAGTTCATAATAATTTATAATTTACATAGATTCGATCGTATAACACAGAATTAAACATGATGCCAATGTTTATTCTACTTACTTTTTCCTGAGGAAGAAAAACACTCCAGCAAACACAACTAGAGCAAGTGCAATACACCCAAATACTATTCCAACAATGCAGCCTGCCGAACAGCCACTGGGAGCTAAAGAAAAATAAACAACTTAAACAATCTGATTCACAGCTTGCAACTGTAGATTGTAGTTTTTAAATTTTCTTCAAAATGATCATTTACTAAACCAAGTCAGACAAAACCAAACAGGGTTTCACTGTTTCACGACCTAATCTGGTCTGAGTAATCTAAAACCAATGTATATATCTCAATGTGGTTGTAAAAATAAATACAAAAAAAAAAAAAAAAAAAAAAACATATAAAATTTACACATTACTGATTTCCAAGCAGCTAATGTCTGTGTTTTTGAAAATCTGATCAAAAATCTAGACCAACATCACACTGGATATCTATAATGTATGTGAGTGGTCTCTATATTAAATCTGTACAGTCCCCACTCTCTTCTGAGACACTTTTCTATGTTTGAGTGCAAAAAACAAAAACAAAACAATGTTCTACATTGTTAGATTTTACTGCATAAAAATAATTAATGTTTGCTGTTATGTTTCAACCAAAGTTGTTTACCATGCATTAACAGCCTGTAGTAGTAGAAAAAACAAGGTTAAATGCTTGAGTCTGAATTAGAGCTGTGTTGAGTGTTTTGAGAAAGAGCCTGAAACAGTGAACTGATGAGAGATGTCCCATGCGGTAGAACTGAAAATGTGTTCAAATTAATGAAGAAAAATGTAATTCAATAGTAGAAGTCAATACCTGTAACAAGCAGTGTATGTGCTGCCTCAGATGTTTTCTTTGTGATTTCATTTGAAGCTCGACAGATGTACTGTCCACTGTCTGAAGATCCAGCCATGGATTTGATATATTCAGACGACTGAGTGAGAACAGTCCCATTCTTTATCCAGGTGTAGTTAGCAGCTGGTACAGAGTCACTAAAACAGGTTAATTTTAGTGTTTTTTTCACTTGAATCTTTTCTGGACCTGAGATTTGAACATTTTCTGGTCCATCTGAAAAATAATGTAAAGTTAATATTCTACAGTAAATGAATGAAACATAAAGCAGTTTGTCCTGACACTTACAGATTACACTCAGAGTGTAAACAGTTGTCTGAGTGCTGATGGGGTTGCTGATTTCACACACGTATTTTCCACTGTCTTTTCTGTTCAAGACTCTAAGGGACAACACTCGTTTTTGTTCATAAAATACAATGTTTTCAGAAGGATTTAGCTCCTGTTCATTTATCAACCACTTTCTGGTGAAGATGGAACCAGAGGCATCACAGGTTATATTCACTGAGGCGCCTTCGATTGGCTCATTGGATGATGACTCAACATGAATATTTGTGATTCTCCCTGTGAAAGAAAAAATAAATATCACACAAAGGCTTCCTCATCGGATACTGATATAAGTGGTGTGAAGATAAGATAAGTTACAGGAAATATTACAATATTGATATATGTTTGTCTTGAATTGATAATATATGTTTTGCAAATCACATTATAATCACATGCTCGCCTTGATGGATCAAGAAATTACAAAGGGTGGATTTTATGTCCACAGTGGTGCCAGGTAAAAATACATGAAGGACGTGTATAAAACTGCACGTTTACCCAGCACAGAGATGCTTGCAGGCTGAGACGTTGTATATCTCAGAGTTTTGTTGTTGAAAGCCTGACAGCTGTAGTTTCCACTCTGACTCGTCTGGATGGTCTTAAGTTCCATTTGTGCTCCAGTAAAAGACAATAACGTTCCATTTAAAAGCCATTTAAACTGAGCTGCAGGTCTGGAGTCAGCTGAGCAGGACAGAGACACGTCTGAGCCTTCCTCATAGTAATCAAGTAAAGGAGAGACGCTCAAAATGGGACCATCAGGTCCATCTGAAAATATCAAATATAAGTTACATTAAAACTGCAAGCAGTGATAAAGGCCCTCGCCACCCCTTGCGACCGCGGGCTAAATGCCTCATGAAGATCCTGCGTTCCCGCTTACATCGCCCCTCCCCCCCAAAACAGCATCTCAGTAATACTACTCAATTCATTACAAAGAGACCATTTATGACATTGTCACACCTGCACAATTGGAAATAGAGGTATGTCTTTATTGGCTTTTTTATTCAGTATGATGAGAGGAATATGTGTCCCAAATTTCAAGGGTCTATGACAAAGAAATTATTTTTCATCCCAGTTAACCAAAACCCATGTATTTCATTGATAAATGTCAGACGCTGCCATGGAAACACATTTGAAAATAGAGGTATGTTGTCATTGGCTTTTTTGTTCAGTATGTCAATAGGGATGTCCATGACAAATTTCAAATGTTTGTGACAAAGTAATTTTTTTTACCATTTACCATTAAAAAGTTCAAGGGGGCGCTGTGGAGCAATGTAATGTTTGACATATGTAAATTATATCTATGCATTCAAATCAAGATTTTGAACAAAACGTATATTAATGCCGGGAAATAGAAAACTGCATGTCTGAGTTACGGGCCATTTAAAGCTTCAAAAAATGTCTTTTTTCTTTGCAGGCTGGCCACACCCACATTTTATAACTTTAAAAAAATCAAGAGAGTAGCCTTCATTCTCACGTGGGTCTAGTTCATTTTGACCAATTTGCAGGTTTCTTGAATGCAGTCCTCGTTTCTGTGTGAACTCCGCACACCCGACTGGGCGACAGGTGCGTAGGAGGTGAAGCACTTGTCTAAAAATTAAAGAAAAACTCCCGCACACTGTCTCACTCTTAATGCAATTTTATTCCATACAACGTTTCGGTCGCTCTGACCTTCTTCAGGTATGAGGACAGCCCCTTCGCTCCCCTTATATAAATCAAGGGACCGCCCCCTATAGTTTAATCAACTAATGGTCGTAAGACACATGTATTCACAATCAGAACCCAAAAAACACCCGCAAGATTGTGCATAATTTCCCTTTACAAACGTTTTTTGTGAATTAAAATACATGGATAATAACCAGAAAAATATAATGATTATTACCAATCAGAAAAAATAGCAGATATATACTATATACCTTGGATTTTCGTAAAAAACAGCATAATAGACATAAATGACATAACTGACCCCTCCAAAAGGTTCCATTACATCTCCCTCATAACTCAGAGAGAGGGCAAAAAACAGTTCTACATATCCACATCACAACATTACATTAAACAACAGTTCATCATTTAAGCCCTTAGGACTAAGAGTTTGTAAAGTAAAAATCCAATAGGCTTCACGTCTCTTTAACGCGCGGTCGTGGTCTCCACCCCTCCGTGGAGCAGGCACCTGTTCAATCCCGCAGAAGCGAAGAGAAGACACATCATGTTTTAACAGGTTAAAATGGACAGCTACAGGAGAGTCCGCATCTTGGCGTCTTATCGCGCTTTTGTGTTCACTGATGCGGGTTTTTAGTTTTCGTGTGGTTTTTCCCACATATGCAAGACCGCACGGACAACGCAACAGGTACACCACGTGGGTTGACGCGCACGTGATGACACTCTTGATGGGAAACTTCTTTCCAGTACAAGGATGGCAGAAATGAGAGGTCTTGATGGTATTATGGCACTGTGCGCAACTGCCACACCTATAATTACCATTAGGAAGAGGGGCAATAAGAGTTTGCGCGTTTGGTGTATTTCTGCCATGAGAAAAGTTTGAATGTACCAAGGCATCTCTCCGATTTCTGCCTCTTCTATATGTGAACAGAGGTGGATCTTTGAATAATTGTGTCAGTTCCGGATCAGTCTCTAAAATGTGCCAGTGTTTCAAAATGACTGATTTGATTTTGTGGCTCTGGGGTGAATACACTGTATTAAAAATCGCAGAAAAACGTCTCACATTCACTGAGTCCTTGTTCGTTAAAAGTGCGTCCCTTGGTTTGGATAACGCAGCTTGATAAGCCTCCTCTATCCACGGTTGAGAATAACCTCTCTCCATGAATTTTGCCCTCATTTCTATGGACTTTTCTATAAAGTCCTGTGTACTCTGGCACACCCGTCTGAGGCGAAAAAACTGGCTTTTAGGGAGACCTCTTTTTAAGTGCGTGGGATGCGCACTCATGGCCAGTAGGAGAGTATTCTTGTCCGTAGGCTTTTGATACAGTGTTGTACTCAAGAGACCGCCCCTAATTTCAAACCACATGTCCAAAAAATGAATTTTCCTTTTGCTGTCTTCACTTGTGAATTTTAGATTAGGTTTAAAGTGATTCATCAAATTCACAAAGTCTGTTACCTGCTCATGATTGCCTTGAAAAACACAGAATATATCATCAATGTATCTGAAATATATCAGAATATTCTTGTGATAAGGGTTATGCTCAGGGTTGAAAATATACAGATGTTCAAAATAACCCATATAAAGATTGGCATAATTAGGTGCGCATATCGTGCCCATGCTTGTACCTGACACCTGTTGGTAAAATGTCTTATTAAAACTAAAGTAATTGTATTTCATGACAAAAGTCGCCAGATTCAGGATGAATTCAGTGGGGGGCTTCTCAGACAGTTCACGCGTTTGTAGAAAAAAGTTCATTGCGTCCAGCCCCTCCTCATGTGGGATGTTCGTGTAAAGGCTGGAGACATCCAGCGTGAGTAAATGCACATCTTCAGGGAGGTCTGTGACTGCCGATATTTTATTAATAAAATCGGTAGAGTCTTTTAAATATGCTGGTAGTTTTTGTACATGTTCTTTTATATAAAAGTCCACATATTCCGATAAAGGAGCCAATAACGAGCCAATCTGTGCTACAATAGGACGGCCCGGAGGATTATCAATATTTTTATGTATTTTTGGCAGTGTGTAAAAAACCGGTATAATAGGATTACTGCAACACAAGAACTGGAACTCCGATTTGGTCACCCACTCACGTGATAATGCAGTCTCCAAGTACTGGAATATTTCACTCTGAAACGCTAAGGTGGGATCTGCAGGCAGTCTTTTATAATAGGTGACATCAGATAGCTGTGAGTGTATTTCTGCTTCGTATTTATCCGTGTCTTGTATGACAATTGCGCCCCCTTTATCCGCTGGCTTTATTATTATGTCTTTATCATTCATTAACTCATGTAACGCTTTCTTTTCTTCCTTAGTTAAATTATCAGTATAATTATACTTATTTTTGCATAGATCCATAGCATCTCGTTCAACCAATCTACAAAATGTGTTAATGGAAGGATTTGATACTTGAGGACAGAAAATGCTTTTTGGTCTAAAGGGGGTCATAGATTCTCTTGAAACATTTTGATGTCTAAAGAAATATTTTAACTTTATTTGTCTAAAACATTTAAACAAATCAATCTGTAAATTGAAAGCATTCACAGGTTTCTGAGGGACAAAGGAGAGACCTTTCGATAGAAGAGTGAGCTGTTGTTGAGTAAGCTCTTTTTTCGAAATGTTCGTTACCGTGTCCTGGTGTGGCTCCGTGTCCAGGGACGTTGTCTTTGTCTTGCCGCCGCGTTTTCCCCGTCTGCATTTCTTTTTTCTCTGTGGTGTCGTCTGGCTAAAAAAGAAGAAGAGGGCGCTGAAGACTCCCGGGATGAGTATGTAGAATCACTCTCCAGTGTAGAATCCTCGGTGTCCATGTTGGGTCTGCGCCAGTCTCGCCTCGTTTTACGCGTCCCTGCTGCAAAGGTGGGATCCGTGCGCATTGGTCCATCATCTCTTTGATCCACACGGCGCTGGTTTCCCTCGTCCCATTTGTACACCTGGTTTCTTTGATAGTCCTCTGTGTCTCTTCTGTACTTTCGTATTTTCGATGCCTGCAGAGTCTCTTGGTATCTCCTTATGTTCTCCGTCATTACAAGTTCCATGTCCTTAAACATGTCTCCAAACTTTCTTTTCATCTCCTCCTCTTGTTGCTGGATTTCCACTTTTAGTTCTTGGGCTTCTTCTGTGACTTTCTCTATTACTAGAAGCATCAAGTCCAGGGAACATTTATTGAGGATTTCACTCCAGCGTTTTACGAAAATCCAAGGTATATAGTATATATCTGCTATTTTTTCTGATTGGTAATAATCATTATATTTTTCTGGTTATTATCCATGTATTTTAATTCACAAAAAACGTTTGTAAAGGGAAATTATGCACAATCTTGCGGGTGTTTTTTGGGTTCTGATTGTGAATACATGTGTCTTACGACCATTAGTTGATTAAACTATAGGGGGCGGTCCCTTGATTTATATAAGGGGAGCGAAGGGGCTGTCCTCATACCTGAAGAAGGTCAGAGCGACCGAAACGTTGTATGGAATAAAATTGCATTAAGAGTGAGACAGTGTGCGAGAGTTTTTCTTTAATTTTTAGACAGGTTTCTTGAATGAAAATCCGAGGCGCAAAAAATTCAAAAGTGAGAGAAAAAATTTTGAAAAAATGAGGTTCCGCCCACAATGGCCGACTTCCTGTAGGGTTTAGTTTGGAGTCATAATATAATTTTTTACTTGCCTTGATATGTTCCATGTTTTTAGCATAAATTCATTTGTCTATGATAAAAAAGGTCTCCCGTAATGTATTTTGATTTTTGAGGTGGCGCTATTGAGTCATTTTGAAACAAACATTTTTTTACCCATGACAATACAAATTTTTTTTTACCAACCTTGAATTTTAGGCCATAGTTGGATTAGTGTAGAGCATATATTTAGTCTACAACAAAGTCCACTACTCTGAACTCCATTAATTTCAATGACACATTTATTACGTTACCACGGTAACATAGTTGCAGATAGAGGCTTTTTGATCAGTATGTCAAGGAGGTTGTATGTGCCAAATTTCAAATGTCTATGTCAAACTTTGTAAAAAAAATAATAATAATAATAATAATTGGGGTTGTTAGAGGGCACTACCGAGTCATTTTTCAATATTTTTAAGTAGGAATTTCAAAAAACTTGATCTTGAATTTTGGGTCCAATAAAATTGACTTTTTGTTTACGTTCAGGGGGTCAAAAATGGCCTCAAAGCGGCATGTATAATAATAATAATGGAATTTTTTTTTCCACCCATTATTTTTCTCCTAAACCATAAAAGCTACAGTCATGTGACTTTCTAACATTGTGCCCCATCACAAATAAGGCCCCTGTGAATTTTTTAACAAGTCCACGACAAATCGATTGTCTTCTGTGAATTTTTTAAAATAGAACATGAAGAGGGCGCTAGAGAGCCATTTTGTGAAATAGTGCCACGATTTGCGTATCATTGTGTTAAGCTCACAAATATGCATAAATGCTGTATTAGTGTTTTCCCAACAAAAAATGTGGGAAAGAGAAATATTTTATTGAAATATTCAAAAACTTGCAATTTTTCTGATGAAAACTGTGTTTGGAGATGTCCTGAATGCGAGGGTGTGCACTTTTTTCCAAGTCGGGCTCCCATTGGCCCCATGAAAATCAAAGTTTGAGGTGGCACTACCGAGTCGTCTTTCGTTATTTTTTCTCGGGGACTTTTGTGACAATTAGAGCTCGTCGAGTTCTAATTTTTGACACCACTCACTGCCATGTCGGGGCGTGTTTACTACTTGATTTTTGCCATTTTCCATGCTCCGGACGTGGTTTTAATGAGTCCCTCGCCGGGATGTTGTCCCAGGCTCGGGCCTAGTTAAGTTAGACATGGGATTGTTTGTGTATTTTAACTGTAGACATCTTTTACTCACAGTTGATGAAGAGTTGTTCTGGGTCACTGATGCTGCTACTGACAGGATTAGACACTTTACATGTGAATGGTCCCTGGTCATAGCGCCCCACAGTGGTTATAGTGAGAGTTGCTCCTCCATCAGTGAGGTGCACTCTGTCACTGGCTGTAACTTCAGTACTGCCATTTAACCAGAGGAAAGTTGTCGAATTGGCCCCATCAGCAGAACAGGAGAGAGTCACAGAACTGTTGAACTCCACTAAGTCTGAGCTGTTGACTGTGACTCTCACATTAGACACTGGCTCTGAGGGGAGCAAAATGACAAAAGAGTTAAATCAAACCCACAAAAGAGAAGGTAAAGATTCTGCAGAGAAACAGCTGAAACATTTCAACAACACACACACCCACACACACATATATATCATAAGAATCAAATAACACAGGGTTATATTTTTGTACAGAAAAATAAAATAACTATCGAAGTATATTTTACTAACAATTAATAAACACTGACATAGCAACTACAGCAAATGTTCCAGTCTTTTGACTGATCATACGGAAGGATTTGTTGTTATATAATTCTGAGCCTGATTTATTAAGGTTTTACAATACATTTTCGCACCAAACTTCAGTAAGGTCTAGTTATTCAAATACTAAATAAGGTCCAAAACCCCCAATATGTCAAAAAAAAAAAAAAAAAAAAAAGCAAGAAATGTAATAATGGCTCTATCCATTTTAACCTATAACATTTCTAAAAAAAAAACCAAAAACATGTTTTTTTTTTCTTAGATTAGTAAACTAATGAAAAAGTTTTAAGTTGGCATCTCTAAATTTTATATTTTTTCATATTCACCCACAGTGTCTCTCCTTAAATATTTAAATATATGTCAGTTATATTGTTGTCAAACCTTAGTGCTCTTACATTAATACATAAATGTAATCATACAAAATGTATAATTACCATAAACGTTCAATAAAATGGATCCAAGTGTTGGTCCATCTCCTGTTACTATGTTAACACTGTACTGTCCAGTGTCACTAAGAGCCACGTTCCTGAGCTCCAGAGATCCAGTAGAGATGAACAGAGTGATCCTGCCTTCATACTCTGGACCAGTGAAGTTACCACCAGCAGCATTTGAACTGATGATATTTTTAGTGCCAGTTGACCAGGATATTGATATAAATGGAGTTTGTGTTGGAGCCAGTGATGTGGTGAACATGACTGTGCCTCCTAGAGCTGCATCCACAGAGTCAGGCAACACACCAGCTCCTGAGACTAAACCTGAAATGATAATTGTTGACAAATTAATTTTGGCATGTTATATACCACACTGTTTTGACCAGTATAGTATATGTAAACGCAAGGTTAAAATTGAGACAAACTAAGTTTCACAGAGTGTTTTAAGCTTTGCAATATACGTAATATTTCACCTAATCAAAACATTTCACTAGTAAAATGTAATTATTCCTACCCAAAAAGGCAACAGAAATCCCACAGAACACAGTGAGTAATCCCATTTTTGTTGTTTGAGTTGCATCCAAAGCCTCAGGAAATGATCAGAAGGCAGTTTGAACTCATGTACTCTGTGTGAGAAGTACATGAGAGTGAAGGAAGTGCTACAGGTAATGTCAGTAGAAGTCAGGGCTGACAACACTGGAACGCCCCCTACTGTAGAGCAGATTTACTGATTTACTGTCAAGTTTAGCTATGTCAAGACAACATGTAAGAGATTATATATATATATATATATATATATATATATATATATATATATATATATATATATATATATATATATATATATATATATATATATATATATATATATATATATATATATAATCATTTTGTACAGTTTAGACATGTCACAATATTTTGGAGGTACAGTTATTGTAAAAAGAAACATCATAGATAGTCTTAAAAGTCTTTCAAGTCTAGACATTATTCGACTACATAACCAAACATCAGTGAAATCAACTTTCATTCTTCTATCTATTAAAAATATAAGTGTGTTTTATATATATATATATATATATATATATATATATATATATATATATATATATATTTTAAACTATGTTTTTACTGTGTACATGATAATACATTTCATTGAATTTTAAAGTTAATATACCAGGAAGAGGACCAGTACCAGTTCCTGTACAAGGTAAAGAAAACATTTTACATTGTGTTTTTTGGAGTATAAATTAAACTGAAATTACTTTTTGCTTTTAAAATTCTCAGTATTATTATTTTTCGCTCTGTATGATCACAATGACCTCAGTGTCCAAGTAGATTCCTCTGCTTTCTCCTACATCACAAATTACACATTGCTTAGTTAATCCACAACCTCATTATTTTATATGAGCATTTTACAGTTGATATATTTGAATAAAAATGAGAACCCTGCACACATTTTTTGTACATTTTTTTGTACAGATGGAACCAGTAAATGTAAATGCATTTGAATGCTCAGACATTTAGTGACTATAGCTTCAATTTTTTTCACAGCACCAAAGAATAGGCTCCTATAGGCCCAACAGAACCTAATGGGATGTCAGCCTGCTTTCTCTCAGTTCATCAACTGAGCTGCTTGTCAAATGCACAATTTAGTATCAGACAACATTCATTACATACAATATGACATTTTTGTAATAAGACACATCTCTGTTATATTAGTTTATTGTCTAGACTATGCACATAAACAGGCCTGGACAAAAATGATGGTACCCCTAGAAAAGAGTGAAAATAATGTGACCAAAGGCACATGTTAATCCAAGGTGTGTCCACTGATTAGTATCACAGGTGTCTACAATCTTGTAATCAGTCAGTGGGCCTATATCCAGAGCTACAGGTCATCACTGTGCCGTTTGGTGACATGGGCCGTGTCTCAATTCGCCAAATGCACCTTTTGAAGGGTCCCTTCGAAGTACTCTTCAAAGTGTAGTTTGAAGCTTCCGGACGAGAATCTGCCCTCCTCAGTGTAGCCACCATCTTGCTGAAGTGGGACAGGGCTACATCACGGGCCGCACTTCCACCGCCGTCTTTGAGCATACGATACGTACATTATGTACGTTATTTTAAATTATTTATTATTTAATAGAAGAAAAGTCAAGATGTCGTCGTCACAGCCGTTTCTCTTTTTTTAGATTGAATATCAATACGCAAATATAACGTTCAAGGTGATTTTTTTCTCATTTGTAGCTACTTCATAACTTAAACAAAATATACCTTGTAAAAATGTAATAACAGAGACAGAGGTAACAGTATCATTTTGACATTCATAGTCTATAAACCAGAGAACATGATGATTAGTTGTACATAAAGTGGGATATTGCAGTTTAACGATTCGGTATTTTGGCCAGTGGCTACACCACTTTAATACCAGTAGAGGGCACTGCTTCCCTTCAATGCCATGCCAGTTCTTTCCATCTTATTATTGTAAGGTATTTTCTAGCAGTGCAGCACTACATCAAACTAATATCTTGATTTACTAACACTAAGGTAAATGACACGTGCCACCAGGGGGCGCAGACCTATGGAATGTACCGGAACACATGAAGATTTTGTGCACGTCTCAGGGCTCTCTTCTATCCTTTTCTGAGAGTCCGTTGCGTCATTGTTCACATTACCTGTGTGGAACTCATTAAACTCTTCTGACTTTATGTTTCTCTTGGTCTTTGACGCTTATAATAGAAACAAACATTCTTACATTATTCTTATTACAGTAATAATTTCAAATGATAATAATGTCTTCTTATTGTCTAGGAATAACTGCACATTCCATTATTCCATATAACACCCCTCCTTTTTAATCATCAAACACACTGTACAGATCTTTATTCAGATTTAACAGTTTCATGTCGCACTGTTGTAGATGAGGTAAACCAGTATGAACATTTGAACGTGTATTGCGCAGCGGACTCCATTTTCTTCTCTTTTTTGTGTAGTCGCATGATGGGATATAGCAGTGCGTGAAGTGTGCATGGATGCACACTTCGGTTATGTCCGATCTCCATGGAAACGCTGGAAAGGGCAGGGCAGGTTTGTCAGGCGCATTCAGTAGGGTGCATTGAATTGGGACAGCCCTTGTTGTGCTGGAAATTTCGTAACTGCCCTTCGACGCACACTTCGAACTCACAACAAATTACATACATACCTTTTTACAAAGACATGACCTCTACCACACTGAAATTATTTTAATGTTTAACCTTATGTATTATAATAATGAACTTATTGTATTTATGCTATTTATTTATTTTTTACATTTTAACACACACTGTAACTCCACAACCAATTGTGCTTCATGTAAATTCACGTCAAAGCAGAGGCATGGGGCTCTTTAAATATGTTACTGTCATTACGGTAATGTGCTTCCGTGGTCCCTCGAAGATGACCAATCAGAGCGCAGTTGTCGCCGGGATCCTCCCAGTCAACGCTGGGGCATATTGGGACACGGCCGGCTTCTGTAGACGCTCGCAGTCCGCAAATCATATGAGTCGGGTGCGTGTCTTGACCTCCGCCGAACCCCGGAGACTGACTCACCGAACCCCTAGGGTTCGATCGAACCCAGGTTAAGAACCACTGGTCTAAGCTCTTCCTGAACCACTTTTGTGCCCTTATCACAAATTGAAAGGATGGGCAATTATTAGATACAGATCACAGAAGGGGGATGAGCTGTAATCCTCCTGTGTTTTGGGTAAAATACAGTATCTTATTTTATTAAAATCTTTAATCTTCCATTTGAGCAATGGGCATCTTTGGGATTTATTGTAAGCTGTAATCATTTTAAGCAACATCCTTTCTCTTTGAATTATTATGTAGAAATAAAAACAATGACATTTTAAACAGCATTGTACTGGTTTTCATGGGTTTGTTCTTGGGAGCTGGTCTGTTACCTGAGTCTGTAAATGCAACAGTGGGGGAAAAAGTGGCATTCACCACATTATTGACTGAAAACTTAAACTCCATTTAATTCTATAATATGGTAAACTGGCAGCAAAAATATCAGTTCACGTGCTGGTAGTAATTTTACTGGTCCAGAGTATGAAGGCAGGATCACTCTGTTCATCTCTACTGGATCTCAGGAGCGTGGCTCTTAGTGACAGTGGAGTGTACACTGTCACTATTACATCAGCAGTTGAACAAAAGGTTGGAACAACACTACAAGTACATGGTGAGATTTAAATATATTTTCAAAAACTTGTGTCTGTTGCTGTTTTTTGTGGATCTTTTTGATGAGCAATATACACTCATCTGAAGGATTATTAGGAACACCATACTAATATGGTGTTTGACCCCTGTTCGCCTTCAGAACTGCCTTAATTCTATGTGGCATTGATTCAACAAGGTGCTGAAAGCATTCTTTAGAAATGTTGGCCCATATTGATAGGAGCATCTTGCCGTTGATGGAGATTTGTGGGATGCACATCCAGGGCACGAAGCTCCCGTTCCACCACATCCCAAAGATGTTCTATCGGATTGAGATCTGGTGACTGTGGGGGCCATTGTAGTACAGTGAACTCATTGTCATGTTCAAGAAACCAATTTGAAATGATTTATGACATGGTGCATTATCCTGCTGGAAGTAGCCATCAGAGGATGGGTACATGGTGGTCATGAAGGGATGGACATGGTCAGAAACAATGTTCAGGTAGCCTGTGGCATTTAATAATAATAATAATAATAATAATAATAATAATAATAATAATAATAATACATTTTATTTATAGGGCGCCTTTCTGGGCACTCAAGGTCACCTTACAATACAATATAATATACAATTTACACACAGTTAAAATCAACATTTATGAACATACAGTTAAAAGCATTCAGATAAAACAAACATTGAAAAGGACAGGGCAGTTGTGGATTATAAAGAATATGCCAGTCTGAACAAGTGGGTTTTAAGTTTGCATTTGAAGTGTGAGAGTGTGTCAGTGTTGCGGAGGTCGGGGGGAGAGAGTTCCAGAGCTGGGGAGCAGAGCGGCTGAAGGCCCTGCTCCCCACGGTGACAAGCCGGGCTGAGGGAACAGAGAGATGGAGAGAGGAAGAGGAGCGGAGAGAGCGAGCGGGTGTGGCAATATGGAGGAGGTCTGAGAGATGGAGAAGCTGTCAATGGGTATAGAAAAATTGTTGATCTTGTTTAGGGTGGATTTGGTGCTGACAAGGAGAAGTTCAGTTTTATTGCTATTGAGTTTGAGAAAATTGGAGGTGAACCAAGATTTGACTTCATTGATACAGATAAGAAGGGTTGATGGTGGGAGTGATGAGTTTGGTTTGCCAGAGAGGTAGAGCTGGGTGTCATCCGCATAGCAGTGGAAGTGGATGTGGTGTTTCTGGAAAATGTGACCAAGGAGGAGGAGATAGATGATGAATAGGAGGGGACCGAGGACAGAACCCTGGGGAACACCTGTGGAGATAGAGACTGGATGAGAAGTGAAAGATTTGAGCTGAATAAACTGAGTGCGGTCAGAAAGATAGGAGTGAAACCAGGTGAGGGCTGTGCCAGTGATGCCAATAGAAGAGAGTCTGTTCAGGAGGATGGAATGAGAAATGGTGTCAAAGGCCGAGCTTAGGTCAAGCAGAAGGAGGATGGATACTAAACCAGAGTCAGCGGAGAGAAGAAGATCATTAGTGATTTTGAGTAGAGCAGTTTCAGTGCTGTGGAGAGGACGGAAGCCAGATTGGAATTGTTCATACAGGTTATTGGAGGACAGGTGAGATTGAAGTTGAGCAGAAATTGTTTTTTCAAGGATTTTTGAGATGAATGAGAGATTAGAAATGGGACGGAAATCACTGAGGTCAGTGGGATCAGAGCCAGGTTTTTTGAGGATAGGAGTGACAGCAGCAGTTTTCAGAGGAGAGGGAACAGTTCCAGAGGTGAGGGAAGCATGGATTATGTTAGTGATGAGAGGAGCCAGAGATGGAAGAGTAGCTTTAACGAGGACTGTGGGTAGAGGGTCAAGCTGACAGGAGGAAGTTTTGGATTTTTGAATAAGGATGGAGATTTGATTGACAGAGGGCAGAGTGAATGAAGACAAAGGAGAGATAAAGGCAGGAGGAGATATAGTGAAAGGTAAAGTTATAGCAGAGGAGGGGGTTAACTGTTGGTGGATAAGTTGGATTTTTGTGGTGAAGAATGAAGCCAGTGTATTGCAAAAGTCAGATGAATAAAGATGAGCTGGGAGAGAGTCAGGTGGTTTTGTGATGTCAGTAATGAGAGAAAAAAGAGCTTTGGAATTTCCTTCATTTGAACTGATTAAACCAGAGTAGTATGCGGATTTGGTTTTGGAAATGCAATCCTTATAGTGGAGAATGTGATTTGTGTACAAGTCCTTATGAATAGTGAGTCCACTTTTATTGTAAAGTCTTTCAAGTTGGCGGCCTTTTGCTTTTAACTGTCTGAGAGTAGGGGTGTATCAGGGTGCAGAGTGAGTGAATGAGACAGATCTGGATTTCAGTGGAGCAAGTGTGTTGAGAATATTGTGCAGTTGGGAGTTATAGTAAGAGAGCAGTTGATCTGGAGTTGTAAGACTGTCTGTACAGGGAAGATTACTGGTTTGAGAAGATAGAATGTCCAGATTTATGTCTTTAATTTTCCTAAATGCTATGGTCCGTGACGTGTTGTGTTTGGAAAGAGGCAGAATGATATTAAATGTTATGAGCATGTGATCAGAGAAGGGGATATGGTTGGCTTTACAGTCTATGGGTGACAGTCCCGAGCAGCAGATTACCTCTAGAATATGTCCTTTAAAGTGAGTGGGAAAATTAACAAACTGTTTTAATCCAAAACTGTCCAAACAAGATGTGGAATCTTGAGTGAGTGGATTATTGACAATGTCCAAATGAATATTGAGGTCCCCTAGTAATATGATATTTGATGAAAGGAGGAAACATGTGTTAAAAAAGCGGCAAAATCTGACATAAAATCCTTGTTTGGTTTTGGTGGTCGGTAAAGAGTGGCAATGATAGTAGGAGTGGGTCCGGACAGCTGGCATACGGTGGCCTCAAATGACTGAAAGGCAGGCACAGTCAAGGGCACTACTCTCAAGCTCTCGAGGTACAATACCGCGAGACCGCCCCCTTGACCAGAAGCATGAGGTTGGGAAAAATAAACAAACCCCAGAGGAGTAGCATCATTAAGATGAGTGAAGTCATTTTGTTGCTGCCACGTTTCCGTCAAGCACAACAGGTCTAACTTATGGTCCACCAGAAGATCCCGGATGAGACGGCCCTTGTTCGTCAGAGAGCGATGCCCAATTGGCACTAAGGGACCTAAAGTGTGCCAAGAAAACATCCCCCACACCATTACACCACCACCACCAGCCTGCACAGTAGTAACAAGGCATGATGGATCCATGTTCTCATTCTGTTTACACCAAATTCTGACTCTACCATTTGAATGTCTCAACAGAAATCGAGACTCATCAGACCAGGCAACATTTTTCCAGTCTTCAACTGTCCAATTTTGGTGAGCTTGTGCAAATTGTAGCCTCTTTTTCCTATTTATAGTGGAGATGAGTGGTACCCGGTGGGGTCTTCTGCTGTTGTAGCCCATCCGCCTCAAGGTTGTGCGTGTTGTGGCTTCTCAAATGCTTTGCTGCATTCCTCAGTTGTAACGAGTGGTTATTTCAGTCAACGTTGCTCTTCTATCAGCTTGAATCACTCTGCCCATTCTCCTCTGACTTCTAGCATCAACAAGGCATTTTCGCCCACAGGACTGCCACATACTGGATGTTTTTCCCTTTTCACACCATTCTTTGTAAACCCTAGAAATGGTTGTGCGTGAAAATCCCTGTAACTGAGCAGACTGTCAAATACTCAGACCGGCCCGTCTGGCACCAGCAACCATGCCACACTCAAAATTGCTTAAATCACCTTTCTTTCCCATTCTGACATTCAGTTTGGAGTTCAGGAGATTGTCTTGACCATGACCACACCCCTAAATGCATTGAAGCAACTGCCATGTGATTGGTTGATTAGATAATTGCATTAAGGAGAAATTGAACAGGTGTTCTTAATAATCCTTTAGGTGAGTGTATAGCTTTGTTGCTATAAATATTCAATGATAAAACATGCAATACTTGACAATAACACATACTAGACAATTACATTACAAAGGACTGAATCTAGATTATTCTAATTAAGTACTTTACTTTAAACCAATAAATAATTAAATTATATATATATATATATATATATATATATATATATATATATATATATATATATATATATATATATATATATATATATATATATATATATATATATATATATATATATATAGGTTTAAAAAAAAAAAAACAACAACAAAAAAAAGTAACAGTAAGAATGCATGACTATTTTGTCCTCCCCACCGTAGGCATCAACAACACAGACTTAGTGGAGTTCAGCAGTTCTGTGACTCTCTCCTTTTCTATCTGCCTCTGGCTCCTCTCTGGCTGTGTCTCAATTCGCCAAATGCACCCTTCAAGGGTCCTTACGAAGTACTCTTCAAAAGTGTAGTTTCAAGGTTCCGGTCAAGAACCTGCCCTCCTCCATCTTGCTGAAGTGGGACAGGCCTACACCACAGACCGCACTTCCACCGCTGTCTTTGAGCGTACATTACGTAGTTACGTAACGCCTACAAAAGGTGACGGCTGGTGATGAATTAGCTATACGCCATTGATGTTTGAGCAAAGGTGTAAAATGGACACAAAATCAATGAGACTTGTATTGCTCATTGTTCAGAATTTAATAGAAGAAGAGTCTAGGTGTCGTCTTCGCAGGCGTTCAGTTTTTTTTAGATTGAATGAAGTAAGTAATTCATGTTTTCTGTGTAATATCAATAGGTTCCAAGTGATTGTTTTCCGTATTGTAGCTACTTCATAACTTTAACCAAATATACCTTCTTAAAACGTTATAACAGAGACAATGGTAACCAAGATAATTTTAACATTCAGAGTTTATAAACCAACACTTATATGTTGTACAAAGTGGGATGTTGTGTATTTTAATGGTCCGGTATTTGGGAGAGGTTTGATTTGATCCATGGCTAAATCAGTTTAATACCAGTAGAGGGTGCTGTTTACCTTCTATGCCGTGCCAGTTAAATTCAGCTTATTATTGTTATTACTGCAATAATAACTTGTAATCATAATAATGTATTATTATTCTATTCAGTGAATAACTGCACATACTTTTATTCAATATAACTGTTTCTTTCCCCAAACCAGCCCCGAAGAATGTACTGCAGAATTAACCTGGGTGTGCCAGTGCTGGAAAGGTTCTTTAATCATGAAGACGCACGGCCTGACTTTCAGCTGAGCAGGGAATCCTTGGCAGTGCTAAGGCGCCTTCTGGAGCTGGACCGACGGCATGGATGGGGTGCTGAGCTCGAGGTCTTGGTCTTTCTCTTCTGGCTGGCAAGTGGGACATCATACCGGGTGGTCTCCCAAGTGTTTGGGATACCACGCTCCACTGTCCACTGCATCGTCCACAGGGTCACTGGGGAGGTGGTGGCCCTGCGTCACAAAGTCATCCACCTCCCTACCAATGATGACTTTGAGGCAATGACCCTTGGGTTTGCACGGCTGGCGAGGCACAGGGCCTTTAGGAGAGCAGCTGGGGCAATAGATGGCTGCCATGTAAGAATCAGGCCACCCAGCGGCCCTGATGGTCACAGCTACAGAAACAGGAAATTGTTTCCCAGCATTATCCTACAGGCTGTCTGTGACCATCAGGGCCGCTTCATAGACACCTACGTGGGGTGGCCTGGTTCTGTTCATGATGCCAGAGTGCTTCGACACAGTCCTCTGTACCAGAGAGGACTATATCCTCCTCCAGGGCACTTCATCCTCGGAGATGGAGGGTACCCCTGTCTCCAGCATCCACTCCCCCTCATCACTCCCTACAAGCGTCCAGTGCAAGGTGTGGGAGCCCAGCGCTTCAATTTTCATCATTCCAAGGCACGTTCAATTATTGAGCGTGCCTTTGGAATGATGAAAACAAGATTCAGGGCCATCTTTTTTCATGCGCTGGAGGTCCACCACACTTTTGCACCACATGTAAGTGAAATGTTAAATGTTATGAAATATGTGATGATGTGATGATGAAAGACAAAATCATATTTTCTTATCATAGGTCATCACTACCTGTGCCATCCTCCATAACATCTGCCTTGGGGCAGGAGACATCGTAGCCCTGGAGGACGAGCCACAGGAGAATGTAGTGGAGGACGAGGGGAACAATGAAGTGGAAGCCATCGCTGGAGCACAGTGGCGGGACCAGCTGTCTGCTGAGGTCTCTGCCCTGGAGGAGGTGTCCATGGATCATGATTATATCTAGGTATTTACAGAATAGCAAGTTTCAAATTGTTATTGAAAGTGTTTCAGGGTGATTACCTGTAAACACTGTGACTGTAAATAGATGTGATGTAACGTGACCAGTACTATCAATATTGTTTCCGATTTTTCGATAGTGACATGCCAGTCATCTATTGCCCCAGCCAGCCCTGCAAATCCAGCCCATGAACGATGCGGTGGACAGTGGAGCAGCACCCAGTGTGACAGCCCCACGTACCAGCCAGAAGATGAAGACCTCAATCTCAGCACTCTCAAGTCGGTCCAGACAGAGAAGGTTGATTAGCACTGCCAAGGTTCCTGGAAGTGTGTCTTCATGATTAAAACCTGGCACTGGCACACTCAGGTTTATTCCTTTGCACTTTGACTGTTACTTTTGTACTTTAGTTATTACGTTAATAAATTCTAAATAGTTCTTTATTTTACTTTTTCTTTGTTTAACACATGCCAATGTGTGTGAATGTAAATATTTGTCAAGAAAAACTCATAAAAGTTTCAAAACAAAACTCTTTAATTTTTTTCAATTAGTTTCTCTAATAAACCAAATAATCTCTCAAATCGTTGCTTCCTCTCCTCCCTCTCCTCCTGATCCCTCTCATCCCGCTCCCTCTGCATGCACAGGTCCTCCTTGTACAGCTGGAGCATGGGATTCTCCCACTTCCTCTTCCTCGCTTGTCTCCTCTGCTGCTCCTGCTGCTGCTGCTCCTGCTGCTGCTCCTGCTCCTGCTCCTGCTCCTGCTCCTCCTCCTCCTCCAGCGGCTGCAGCTGCCAGGAAGTACTTGGCCCTGGTGTGTCCTCAGGGATAGAGGCGATGAGGACAGGGGGGTTGATTGAGGCCCTCTGCCCCAACACCTCATCCATGAGGACAAACCAGGGCCAAGTTTCAGCCGTGGCATTTCCCGCCAGACCTTCGCCGCTCTTTGGGTACTTGCAGTCCTTTGACAGAACAAATGTTAATACAGGACATGTGAAAACAACATTAACACAATGGTTTATAAGTACAAATGAAAACAGTACACATTCAGATCATGTACATACTTTATATTTCTTCTGCAGGTTTTCCCACTTTTTCTTGGCCTGAAGGGGTGTGACCGTCCCCTCCAGGCCCATCTTCTGCAGTATTGTCCTAAGTAAGTCATACAGAAAAACATTCTCAATTTACCCAATTATAATACAGCAGCTTATAATACACTGACAATCAGAATGTTCTACTACACTGTAAGATTTCCTACAGTTATTGGAAACATTTGTTCTGTTACTATGCAGCACATTCTATCATTCCATTTATGTTTTTTTAAGATATTTTTGAGTCTTCTTTGGTAAAGAAGATGATGATCAAATGAACAATTCCCACATTTGTGTGAGCAACAGTCTACTGAAAAACAGGTACATTTAGTTCTTCACTGTGATCTCAGATAAGCATATTCAGGGCCATCAGTTAACCTCTTCTGTACTTCTGCTCACAGAAGTACAGGTTGTGGATAAGACGGGAATGAAATAGGGAAATCCAGGTTAAGTCATTACTATCCACATATGTACAAATGTAAACGTATTCAATTCGCAGTAAGGGCAACTTTTATGTATTTCTGGGGTCCTTGTTATATTATGTGGGTATATTGCAATGTTTTTGCCCTTACTTCCACGCCGCCTGTGCGGAGTACTTGGCCCCGCTGAACAGGTGCGCATTCTCCCCCCTCAGGCGGATGAATTGCTCTGTCTGCTCGTTGCTCCCTAAAGACAAAAGAATATTCTTAAATAAAAAACAATATTAAACATTACGATTAATACACAAATATACAAGTGCAAGCGATAATTCGTTCATTGTTACAACTACACAGCGATAACTGTAAACTCTATTTTACGGGACTTCACTGAGTTGAGTGGCCTCATACAGATCTGAATTTAATTCTAACAGTTTCATGTAACAACCATTTCATGTTGCACTGTTGAACCAGTTGAACCCACGTTAAACAGTACTTACATTTAAACGTGTACTTGCATACGTTCTCCATTTTTTTTCTTTCTTTCTTGCATAGGCACGGTGCATGACGGGATATAGAAGTGTGTGAAGTGTGCACGGATGCAGGCTTTGGTTACGTCTGATCTCCATGGAAACGGTGCAAAGGGAAGGGCAGCTTTGTCGGCCGCATTCAGTAGGGTGGGTTGAAATGGGACAGCCCTTGTCGCGCCGGAAATTACGTCACTGCCCTTTGAACCGCCCTTCCAATGATGATTCTAAGGCCAGGTGGGCGAATTGGGACACAGCCTCTGTCTTTCCTCTGGTTAAATGTCAGTACTGAAGTTACAGCCAGTGACAGAGTGCACCTCACTGATGGAGGAGCAATTCTCACTATAACCACTGTGGGGCGCTATGACCAGGGACCAGGGACCATTCACATGTAAAGTGTCTAATCCTGTCAGTAGCAGCATCAGTGACCCAGTACTCCCATTAAACTGTGAATAAAGGATGTTGCTGTTAAAACATGCATAAACAATTCTTAACTTTTCTTAACATGGACATTTTCTGTCTTCAGATGGACCTGATGATGCCATTTTGACATACCACATGAAAGGAAGAAATGTGTCTCTGTGCCTTTGCCTTTTACTGGAGCACAGATACAACTGAAGAACATGGAGATGAGTCAGAGTGGAAACTGTCTCATCTCATCTCTGTCTCAGCCTGCAAGCATCCATCCATCCACCCATTTTCTTCCGCTTATCGGGGGCCGGGTCGCGGGAGTAGCAGTCTAAGCAGGGACTCCCAAACTTCCCTCACCCCGGACACGTCCTCCAGCTCCTCTGGTGGGACCCCAAGGTGTTCTCAGGCCAGCCAAGAAACATAGTCCCTCCAGCGTGTCCTGGGTCTTCCCTGGGGCCTCCTCCCGGTGGGACATGCCCAGAATACCTCCCTAGGGAGGCGTCCAGGAGGCATCTTGGGCAGATGCCCGAGCCACCTCAACTGGATCCTCTCGACGTGTAGGAGCTCTACTCCGAGCTCCTCCTGTGTGACCGAGCTCCTCACCCTATCCCTAAGGGTGCGCCCGGCCACCCTGCGGAGGAAGCCCATTTCAGCCGCTTGTATCCGCGACATTGTCCTTTCGGTCATTACCCAGAGCTCATGACCATAGGTGAGGGTAGGAATGTAGATTGACCGGTAAATCGAGAGCTTTGCCTTTGGGCTCAGCTCCTTCTTTACCACAACGGACCGATACAGCAACCGCATCACTGCAGACGCTGCACCGATCCGCCTGTCAATCTCACACTCCATCCTTCCCTCACTCATGAACAGGACCCCGAGATACTTGAACTCCTCCACTTGAGGCAGAGACTCACCACCCACCCGGAGATGGCAAACCACCTTTTTCCAGTCAAGAAAAATGGCCTCGGATTTGGAGGAGCTGATTTTCACCCCAGCCGCTTCACACTCTGCTGCAAACCGCCCCAGTGCCTGCTGCAGGTCCTGGCTCGAAGAAGCCATCAGGGCAACATCATCTGCAAACAGCAGAGATGAAATCCCCGGCCTCCGGCCCCTGGCTGTGCCTAGAAATTCTGTCCATAAATATAATGAACAGAACCGGTGACAAAGGGCAGCCCTGGCGGAGTCCAACATGCATCGGGAACAGGTCTGACTTACTGCCGGCAATGCGAACACAGCTCCTGCTCTGGTCATACAGGGACCGGACAGCCCTCAGCAAAGAGCCCCGGACCCCATACTCCCAGAGCACCCCCCAAAGGACACCACGAGGGACACGGTCGAATGCCTTCTCCAGATCCACAAAACATATGTGGACTGGTTGGGCAAACTCCCATGAACCCTCAAGGACCCGATGGAGAGTATAGAGCTGGTCCAGTGTTCCACGACCAGGACGAAAACCACACTGCTCCTCCTGAATCCGAGGTTCGACTATCAGTCGGATTCTCCTCTCCAGTACCCTGGAATAGATATTACCGGGAAGGCTGAGGAGTGTGATTCCCCTGTAATTGGAACACACCCTCCGGTCCCCCTTCTTATACAGAGGGACCACCACCCTGGTCTGCCATTCCACTGGTACTGTCCCCGACCGCCACACGAAGATGCAGAGACGTGTCAGCCAAGACAGCCCCACAACATCCAGAGACTTGAGATACTCAGGACGGATCTCGTCCACCCCTGGAGCCTTGCCACCAAGGAGCTTGCCAACCACCTCAGTGACTTCAGCCAGGGTAATGGACGAGTCCGCCTCTGGGTCCCCAGTTTCTGCTTCCTCCTCGGAAGACGTGACAGTGGGATTGAGGAGATCCTCAAAGTATTCCTTCCACCACCCGACAACATCCCCAGTCAAGGTCAACAGCTCTCCACCCGCACTGTAAACAGTGTTGGTGAAGCACTGCTTCCCCCTCCTGAGGCGTCGGACGGTTTGCCAGAATCTCTTTGAGGCCATCCGATAGTCCTCCTCCATGGCCTCCCCGAACTCCTCCCAACCCCGAGTTTTTGCCTCTGTGACTGCCCGAGCCGCGGCACACTTAGCCTGCCGGTACTAATCAGCTGCCTCAGGAGTCCCACGAGCCAACAAGGCTCGATAGGACTCCTTCTTCAGCTTGACGGCATCCCTTACTTCCGGTGTCCACCACCAGGTTTGGGGATTGCCGCCGCGACAAGCACAGCAGACCTTACGACCACAACTACGAGCAGCCGCATTGACAATAGAGGTGGAGAACATGGCCCACTCGGAGTCCATGTCCCCAGCCTCCCCCGGGATCAGGGAGAAGCTCTCCCGGAGGTGGGAGTTGAAGACCCCTCTGACAGAGGGCTCCGCCAGACGTTCCCAGCAGACCCTCACAATGCGCTTGGGCCAGCCAGGTCTGTCCGGCTTCCTCCTCCGCCAGCGGATCCAACTCACCACCAGGTGGTGATCAGTTGACAGCTCAGCCCCCCTCTTCACCCGACTGTTCAAGACACATGGTCGGAGATCAGATGACACGAAAACAAAGTCGGACAAACTGTGACTAGCACAGAAGTCCAATAACAAAACACCGCTCGGGTTCAGATCGGGGAGGCCATTCCTCCCAATCACGCCCCTCCAAGTGTCACTGTCATTACCCACATGGGCATTGAAGTCCCCCAGGAGAACAACGGAGTCCCCAGTTGGTGCACTGTCTAGTACCCCTCCCAGTATACCTCCCATTGCCTGTGGGGCAATGAGCAAGCCCACACCACCTCGCTGCCGCTCCCTGCGAGCAACGCCAGAGAAATGGAGAGTCCAACCCCTCTCAAGGAGTTGGGTTCCAGAATTTCTGTCACACATGCAAATTCAGAGTGTTATCATTTTTATATTAATAAATGCTGTTTTATGTTAATATTGATTTATATGTATAAGCTACACTTGTTTTATTGCATTAATGTTAATTTTGGAAAATATCTTAGGATTGTCATTATTTAAGTTTTACGTAAATATGTGTTGTCACTTTAAGAGCGACAGCGCGCACGAGGGAAAACAGCACGCGCTGTGAAAACGTGTTTAGTTGAGGCAGCGCATAAAGACGGAGCCAAATGGTTTTCTTACCGTAGTATTGCTTATTTTTGAGAATTACTTGATTTGATTACTTCTGTAAAGGATTTTTGCAACTGTGAATTCAAATTTCTGTAACTCCTTTTTACATTGGAGTCCAATGCAAGTTATTTTCTCTTCATTAAAAATACACGAGTAACGCCAATGGACAACACAAAACCAGGCCTCAACTCGCACATAAGGATTGTAAAAAAAACAGACTTGCAGTAACACTTTGAGGCCACTAAAAGGTGCTGTGTTCACTGGTAGTCACAACACCTAAGCAGCTGGATAACTATCTCTTAAGCTCTCTCAAATGGCTCCATCGTAGGGATAGCTGTGTTAGTTGCAAGAGTTGCTGCAGGAGGAGTCGTCTATGTGTATAAACAGCAGTAAGTTATAAGCAAATATTTAGCGTCTTAATATGTTATGTAAATTTACTGTATAAAATTGACAAGAATATATTTATTTGTCTTTTGGGGGTTTTTTTTGTTGTTTTTTTTGTTTTGTTGTTTTTCCAGAAAAGCAAGAAAGTTAAACAAGAAGAGTAAGTGTTCTTCTAATCTATCAAATATTCTCAATAATTCAATTCCATTTAAAATACAATTTATGCTGCCCACACAAATTCAACAAAAACAGATATACATAAAATATGACAAATAGGCAAAGAACAATAAAACACCAAGATATCCTGCGCAACTAGACCCAAATGCCAAAGAAAAGTTTTTAGCCTGCTCTTAAACTGCGCTACAGACAATAAACGTGAATGAATTGTTATTGCGCCTTCACATACAGGTCTGAAGGGACAGGATGACAATGAGAATACTTCAACTACAGACAACTGATTAAACTGATTGCGGTTGTGTTGTGTGACTTCTGCGTTTATGTAACTTTAAAAGTTATGCTATAGTATAAATATATGTAAATACCGCAAAATACATTAATGTTTCTGCAGTGGGATTAAACAAGTCTCTAAGTAGAGCAAAAACTTAGCTTTCAGAGGTAGTCTTCTGGACATTGTTTTGGAAATCAAGATGTTTCAGCTCCAAAACAGAAACTATTTTCCATTTGAAAAAAAAATTATTAGTCTGAGACACTATGATTTATACTATCATTGAGTTAAATAAGTTCTTCCCCCAAATGGATGCGTTTTAGAGGGTTGTGGTAACCCTATTGTAATTTGACTGGCTCTCCTTCACCACTGATTACCTGATTAGCATTTGATGGGCTTGAGCTCTCTTATTGTGTGAGAATATTCCTGTAGACTGCAGATCAATTACTTACTTCAATCCTCTTTCAAAACAACCCTTCTCTCTGGTAAAAATTTGCACCTCACTCTTTTCAAATGAGTGGTTTAAATGTGAATGGCAAATTTGAGTGTCTTCTATGTTGATACAGTTTGTTTTTTTTTTGGTAGTAATTGTTTTACCATTGTAACTCTCATAGTGTGTTTACTGGTTGAAAATACACAGGAATGTCATGTTGTCTCGTTTTTCTTTAAATTTATTTATTTATTTTAATGGGATAAATATGGAAGCCCGTTTCCGCCATGAAAAAAAAAAAAAAAAGCCCCACAGAAAGTCGAAATTACGAGTTTTAAACTCGTAATTATTAGTTTCAAACTCATAATTATTAGGCCTATAAGGTATTTTTTAACAATGTAATACTACCCCCAGATGCCTGTAGCCCTACTCACCAAAGACCCCCACCCTGAGAGGGTCGTAAAGCAATCTACAGCACTAGGGCCAAGAAGATAACATCTAGGACCAGGGCCACTTCTTATCTGTGGCCCTGTTCACCAAGGACTGAGTGCCCCCCATCCTGTGAGGGTCATAAAACAATGAGATTGATTGACTTAAAAACGCACATTCAGGGATTTTGCCAAAAGGTTTTTAATGTGTAACCACATGTTGCCAAGAGGAAGACCCGCCTCACACACTGGGAGGCCTATAAAAGCTGGAAACACAAACATCTCAGGACTCTCTTCCTATCCATTCCTGAGAGTCCGGTGCTTCATTGTTAACTTTACCTGTGATGAACTCATTAAACCCTTCTGACTTATATTTCAGTCTCTTAGTCCTCTTTGACGCTTGCATCAGAAACGAACATTTCTTATAGGCCCGAGCCTGGGACTCCGTCCCGGCGAGGGACTCATTAAAACCGTGTCCGAAACCCAGAAAATGGCAAAAATCAAGTAGTAAACACGCCCCGACATGGCAGTGAGTGGTGTCAAAAATTAGAACTCGACGAGCTCTAATTGTCACAAAAGACCCCGAGTAAAAATAACGAAAGACGACTCGGTAGCGCCACCTCAAACTTTCATTTTCATGGGGCCAATGTGAGCCCGACTCGGAAAAAAGTCAACATAAAAATCTGAAACTCACATCAAAAAACAGAGCATGTCGGGACATGACAAACATGTTTGTAACCGCCCGGATAGCAACTTTAGCGGTTAAAAGAGGAACAGAGCAGAGCTGAGCCATTTAGTCCAGTGCAGACCCAAGTGCGTTTTATTTCCACCACAACCATTTACAAAAAACAAGGAAAAAGTTTAAAAGAATCATCATTTGCAGTACCTGTTACATACAGCACCCTCTCCTGTAGCCACTGAGATTTTTCCTTTTATAGAGCCTCTCCTTAATTGGGTGAGACCATTCTGTATAACAGGTAATTCTTTTCTCAGATCCAGTTCTCTTGTTAAAATTCAGCTCCAATTCATCAATGTACGAATTTATTCAATTAAATTGTCAATTAAAATAGAGCTCTGTTTAAATTCAATTATTTTAACAGTGGAAAATAATCACATTACCCACAAGCTAAAATATACAACACCCCTCCTTGTTAACCCCCAATGGTCTGCCCCGGAACCTTCTTAAGGTGCTTCGGCTCCCCGGGGACTCATTTGGCCGAAACACCTAAGACAGACCACATGAGTAAGTTAAAATTCTCACAATTGTCAAAGTCAGTGCTACACATTTATCAATAAAACATTTTAAACATTTGTGTATGTCCTTTTCTTCCCGTTAGCCTCCATGATAGTAATGGACTAGCTACATTACAATGATATTATGGCCCCGCCCTAAAATGTACAGGAAGTCGGCCATATTGGATCAAACCCGGGAACGACAAAAGTGCACACCCTCGCATTCAGGACATTTTCTCAAACAGTTTTCATCAGAAACACGTCAAATTTGGCCAAATCCCACTAAACCCATGTGTGATTAAAGATTATCAATTACATTTTGATTATAACTTTGGGTGTGGTCAGGGTGAATTTTCAACAAAATCGCAAATTTTGGAATATTTAAAAAAAATATTTCTCTTTCACACATTTTTGTTGGGAAAACGCTAATACAGCGTTTATGCACATGAAATACATTGCCGCAATGAGAGACCTTTTTCATCGTAGACAAATGAAATTTAGTACAAACATAGAACATGTCAAGACAAGAAAAAAATTATATTATGACCCCACCCTAAACCCTACAGGAAGTCGGCCATTGTGGGCGGAACCCCATTTTTCCAAAATTTTACCTCTCACATTTGAATTTTTTACGCCTCAAATTTTTATTCGAGAAACATGAAAATTGGTCAAAATGAACTACACCCATGTGGGATTATAAGCTAGTCTTTTGGAATTTTCTAAGTTATAAAATGTGGGTGTGGCCAGCCTGCAAAGAAAAAAAATACATTTTTAAAGGCTTTAAATGCGTGTAATTCACACAGTTAGTGTCCTATTTCCCGGCAAGAATATACTTTTTTTTCAAAATGTTGATCTGAACGCATAGAGATACAATTTACACAGGTCAGACATTATATTGCTCCACAGCGCCCCCTTGAAAGTTTGAATTGGACCAAAAAAATTACTTTGACATAAACATTTGAAATTTGGCATGGACATCCGTATTGACATACTGAACAAAAAAGCCAATGAGAACATACCTCTATTTTCAAAGGTGTTGCCATGGCAACGTCTGACATTTCTCATTGAAATACATGGGTTTTGGTTAACTGGGATGAAAAATATTTACTGTGTCATAGAACATTGAAAGTTGGTACACATATTCCTCTCATCATACTGAACAAAAAAGCCAATGAAGACATACCTTTATTTCCAACCGTGCGGGCGTGACAGTGTCATAAATGGTCTCATTGGAATGAATGGGGTAGTATTACTGAGACGCTGATTTTGAGGGGAGGGGCGATGTAACCGGGAATGAAACCACACACTATACTATGGAGAGCACTCCCCAGCGTCCTCTCATGGCCTTATACCAAAAGGAAATTAAATTCTGTCAACTGAATTGTCCAGTTGACAGAACTGAATTTTATTTAGCTATGCCATAGCTAAATAAATAGCAAATCCATAGCTGCTATGGATTTGCTATTTCTTTTGCCATGGATACTACCTGACTGAGGGATTATACACTCATGGTATTATGTTTAAATTATGCCAGAAAATGCTCACCATGCTACACCACCGGACAGTGCGACTGAGTGAATGAGTGATGCATTAAATTGTTACGAAACTTTCAGTGCCTAGAGAAGCACTTTATTTTGTATTTTATTTTTTATTTTGAATGTATTTTGGAATTTCTGCAGTACAGAAAATGAGACTGTGACAGAATATAAAGATATGCTAGTTAGTATTTAATAATTTAAAGGCTAACTATGTCACGATCCACACTTTCCCAGTCCTTGTTTTGCCTCCTACCCTTTTCTCTTCCTCCCCCACCTGCCGGAGCTGGGCTGAGCCCCTGGCTCCTCCCGCGCGCACCTGCAGCCCATCAGTGCAATCACCACCTGCTGCTGTGGATAAGAGGAGCCAGGACTGGACTATACTATTGAATTCTGGACCTTTGCCACGGAGGTGGACTGGACCGATAGCGCTTTGAAGGCGGTGTTTTTAAAGGGACTAAACGCCCGCCTGAAAGATGAACTGGTTTCCCGTGACGAGCCTCCGGATTTAAAGACTTTCATTGTGCTGACTAATCGGATTGATAATTGCCTGCAGACCCGTCAACAGGAGAAACACCACTCCCCAGTCGGGCCCGTAAGACACCATTCACCAGTCCGGATGGAGGGCAAACCTTCACCACCCAGCGCTGGGGAGCCTATGCAGCTGGGCTGTGCTCGCCTCTCGGCCGAGGAGCGTTTGCGTCGCCGCCTGGCGGTGTGCCTGTACTGCGGCGAGAAGGGACATTACATTGCCTCCTGTCCGGTTCGACCAAAAGACCAGGCCCACCAGTAACCCTGGGAGTACTGGTGGGTCAGCAGATTATCCCAGAAAAAGAAAATAAGCTGCTTCTCCCGGCCTCGCTTTGCTATCATTCAGAGACTCTACCTATTTCTGCTCTCATCGACTCGACATCGACAGCGGGTGGCTGAGCAGTGGGGACTAGCCTTGGAGCCCTAGGAACACCCCCTCACCACGCTACCTCTCAACGGACAATTGTTAACCAAAGTCACGCATGTCACGGAACCAGTCACGTTGGTCCTGTCCAGCAACCACCACGAGTCCCGTAGTTTCCACGTCATTTCTTCTCCTTCCGTTCCATTGGTCTTGGGATATCCGTGGTTAAAGACCCACAATCCCACTATTGACTGGATCCGGAGGGGGTTGTCGGGTTGGAGCCCCTTTTGCCAAGCCCGCTGCCTCCAATCTGCTCTGTCACCGGCCGGGGGGGCGCGCTCTGCTTCCGGCCAACCTCCCGAGGCCCCGGACCTGTCTTCGATTCCGGAAGAATATCACGACCTGAGGGAGGTATTCAGCAAGAGCAGGGTTCTCTCCCTGTTACAAACCATTTCCTAGGGAAAAAAGGAAGGCAACACAAGATAGTATAATAAAATAAGTAGCTTTTATGTAGGCAAATGAAGGGCATTTAACAACTTAGCATTACAATACAAAAAAACATAAAGTCAACAAAAGGAGGCTCTAAGAGTAGAGTACAAAGTCAGTGAAATGGCATGCCATTTCACAAACAGAATCTGGCACCCAGGAGTAGCAGGAGGCGGGTCCCTTTAAACTGGAGCAGCCACAGGTGGAGGGTGACGATTGGCCAAGCCTTGATTGTCCCTCCAATCGCATGTAGAGCAGGGCTGTCAATCAACACCAGCTGTGGGACACACTGGAGGGGCCGAGAGAGAGGACGAGAGAGAGAGAAAAGGGGAGAGGCACACGGTAGGAGGAGCTAGAGGCCAGGGGCCGTAACACTCCCCCCCCCCCCCCATAAAGATACAACCTGGAGTATTACACTAAATTTTTCTTCAGAACGTTACAAATATCTTTTGCCAAGTTACCTTACCTACATTCTGGACAGGGCATCAGCAAACACATTCTCCGAACCCTTCTTATGGCGAATTTCCAAGTGGAAATCCTGCACCATCAGCGCCCATCGCATCAACCATTGGTTGATTGTGCATACATGACAAAAACGTTAGGGGGTTATGGTCAGTAAGTACCATGACAGGCTGAGAGCAGGACCCAAGATACACCTCAAAATGCTGGAGAGCAAGCAACATGGACAACGTTTCTTCTTTTCTCTATAGTGGAATACTTAAGCTGATGTTTATTAAATTTGCGAGAGAAGTAACTCACCGGGTGGTCCACACCTTCTGCATCCTCCTGCGTTAGGACCGCACCTGCTCCAACTGAACTGGCATCTACCTCAAGTTTGTACGGCTTAGAAGGGTCCGGCGCAGCGAGCACCGGTGCATGACACAAAAGGGACTTGACACTATCAAAAGGCAGAACGACGCTGGAAAAATTTCGGCAAAAACTTCTATAATTTTTTTTTTTTATTTATATATTTATTTGACAGGGACAATGCAATCTGACATAGTTACAACATGAACATTGCAGCTGATGTGATGCATATAGAGTTTGTAGCAAAAGCTAATTCTCAACTCCCGTCCCTGGTTGAGCTTCTCCACAATTCACCAATATGCAAAATATATTAAAACACCTGCCCCATAAAATAGATACATCAGTGCACAAAAATACATTCAACACTCACACGTTCTCTCTCTCTCTGTCATACTGCCTATTTACAAGTGGGTACAGTTTTGACTCATTTTCAGCCATTTCTTAACCCTAGAGGTGAACATTTTCAACTCAGAAATGTTTTTTATTTCAGTGGGCAGTGAGTTCCACAGTTTGCAGCTCTGATATGAAAAGGCGGACTGTCCAAAAGAGGTTCTGCGTTGTGGGATTGTACAGTTCTTGTTTATGGTGCCTCTTGTCACTCTGGTGCTGTTTAGTCTTTGTATAAATGTACTGAGTGGTTCTGGGACCAAGTTATAAATACACTTAAAACATAATTTAAGAAAACATAAACTAGTAAAACTTTCAAAACTTAATAGATTATATTTTTTAAGGATGTGACAATGATGAAAACGGATTGGCTTTCGATCCATAATTTTGATTGCTTGGTTGTACAAAGAACCAATGCGCTTTGTGGCTGAGGGAGCTGCCTGGGCCCATGCTGTCATGCAGTAGGAGATATGAGAAAAAATCATACCATGCATGTACAGCAGGGCTGCCTGATTTGGAATATATTGCCTTATCAATTTAAAACAATTTAGATTTCTTTGTATTGTTTTGGCTATACTCTTAACATGCTTATCAAATTTTAGTTGGGGGTCTAAGACCAACCCAAGATATTTCAAATCGTTAACTACTTGTATTTTATCATTTTGTAAATTTATTTGAAATCTTTGGTCTACATTTATTTTTTTAATAGAAAAACACATAGAAGTAGTTTTTGCAAAATTTAGAGTCAGCTTATTTTGAGTTAGCCACTGACTAACCTCAGCCATGCATGCGGACAAAACATCCGCCGCCTGCTCTGGTGTCTTGGCGGGTGCATAAAATACTGCGTCATCCGCATAAAGTTGGCAGCGGACACCTGGGCAGATCAAAGGCAAGTCATTTATAAACAGACTAAACAGCAATGGTCCCAATATGGAGCCCTGAGGTATGCCCATGCGAATATTTGCGAATGGAGATTTATTTTCGGCCACTTTAACACACTGTTTCCTATCCTGAAGGTAAGAGGCAAACCAACAAATTGCCTCAGGGGCGATATTGAATGATGTCATTTTTGATAAAAGCAAACTGTGATTAACGGTTTCGAAGGCTTTTTTTAGATCGAGAAACACAGCTCCTACGACCTCACCTCTATCGAGGGACTTTTTTATATTTTCAATAAAACAGCAGTTTGCTATTTCGGTTGAATACCCTGCTCTGAAACCAAACTGCTGCGAGCTGAGGAGCTGATTAGCCTCCAAGTAGTCAGTAAGTTGTGCTGCTACAATTTTTTCGATTACTTTGGACAGTATAGGTAAAATTGATATAGGCCGGTAATTGGACATAGAATCTGGGCTTCCTGCTTTAAAAATTGGCACAATCACTGCTTTTTTCCAACCTAAGGGAAATTTAGATTTTTTTATGGACAAATTGACTAGATGTGTCAAAGGTTTAACTAATACATTACTGTAGCGCTTGAGAAAACAGCTATTTAGATTATATACATCATTTGATTTAGAATTTGATAACTTTTTTATTATCCGTGTGACTTCTTTCTCATTCACTTCTTCGATGCAAAAATAATTCTCAAGGTGCGTTAAAGGTGGTATATTCACATAATCAGTATTCTCAAAACATTGTGCCAATTCTTCAATTGACTGGACAAAATGAGTATTAAGGCTGTCAGCCATAGTGGCACCGTTATTAGTAGTTTTACCATTTATGGTGAGTTCACTAATTCTTTTAGGTTTGAATGCTTTATTTGTCAAAGTATTTAAGTGTTTCCAAAGAGAATTTGTATTCCCCTTTGCATTGCCAATAAGCTTAGTATAATATGAAGCTTGTGCTTTTCTCAGTTCTTGTACTACTTTATTTCTTAAACTTTTGAATGTTAAATGGTCAGTACTAAGTCTTGATTGTACTGATTTCTTCAAAGCTAAATCTCGTTTTTTCATTAGTTTTTTTATGTCATTATTTAACCATGGAAGAGTACTTTCCCTTTGTTTACACTTTTTTTGCTCAGTAAATTTGTCAGCTATTTTTGTGATGGCTTCAGTTAAAAAAGTACAACATTCATCTACATCTTCCATATCCTTGATTTTCTCCCAACTGAAATTATTTAGTTCTCTTTCAAACAGTGTAGTTTTAGATTTAGGTATTACATATTTGATATCATTATCGTTGTTGCATAATTTACCAAAATATTGCAGTCTTTTTTTAGTCAGTTTTCTAACCATTAGAGTCATGTTGTGGTCAGATAGCCCTGTTAGTAAATTATACATTCTCGTAATACGTTCAGGTTTATTTGTAAAGGCCATATCAATCAAAGTTCTAGTCTGTCTGGTTATCCTAGTGGGTCCTGTAATCATTTGTTGATAGTTAAATTTAGTCATTATTGTTTTCAGTTTTTGTTTTGCACCTTTATCAGACCAATTTATATTATAATCACCATACCATATAGTTTCTCTATATTCCTCAAGATGTTTAACTACATGGCTTAATTCATCATAAAAGGACGTATTATGAGATGGTGGATTATATAGCACAGCAACATTGAAGTTCATTGATGGGGACAAAGTTATGTTCAGGGCTAAACACTCAAGATTGGAGTTTAATTCAACTACCTTGCATTTAAATTTATTTTTAATATAAATCAACACTCCTCCTCCCTTTCCTGAGCTTCTATCCTTTCTGAAGCATTGATATCCATCAATGTCTATCATATTAGTGGGGATGTAGCTGTGAAGCCAGGATTCAGTTAAGCAAAGGTAATCCAAGTTGGAATCCATGAGGAGAACAGCAATCTGGTCCTTTTTGGAGATTAGACTGCGGATGTTAAGGTGTCCCCCGAATATTCCTTTTGGTTTACACTTTGGTTCCCATAATACTCGCGCATGATTAACAGTTTCAAAGAAAAAGTATTGTTTTTGCTTTAGCGCAGCGAGGCTGTATTTTGTGCGTGTTTGAGTGTTATCCGCTCCTCCGTCGTTAGCCTGTCTCGCTGCCTCTCCGTTCGCCAAACAGGAGTTGCCACCCGGCGCCACAGACGCTGTACCATCGCAGTAAAAACCCGTGGTTGTTATGGGCTTCGTCCTCGCGTCCGCACGTGGGATTATGAGGCCAGGTAACTCACCAGTTCGGCTGAAGTTGGATATTCCCAAGCGGCTAGGCACAGATGCAGTGCGCTCCTCTGCATGGCGCTGCTCCGGCACTTCCTGGTCCTGTGCCAAGAGCCGGCCGTCTAGCCAATGCGCGACTGTTTGGTGTGGCTCTGGTGCGTGCAGGGGCGTTGTGTGCGGTGCTCCTCCGATGTCAGGCCTCACCTGTACCACAGAGCTAGTCTGTGGCTCCAACGTGGCCGGTCCGGGATTAAGGTGTATGTCCCCAGCCAAAAGTATGAGTACCAGAAGCACTTTGGATACATGCGCTCTGCCCTGGCTTTGGGATGGTCTGTCGACTATGTCATTCTTGTTTCCTTTGCCTTTGTACCATGATGATGACCAGATAGAATACAATGTATTGTGTCCATATCCAAACATGTGGAGTTGAATTTGTTCACCAATTGGCGAATTGGTCAAGGTACCCTTTTGCAGTGGAATTGTGTTAGTCCAAGCACACAGCAATAATAAAATTGTTAAAATACAGAGGGCTTGAGAGGAGCCCAACAATCCCCTCCTGCCCTCGGCAGCCATCAAGATCCCACCTTGATAGCCTGCCATGCCCAAGAAACGACGCAGCTCCCGTTGAGTGACAGGAGGAGGGTAGGCTTTTAGGGCGGCGACTTTAGCCTCTAGTGGACGAACTTGGCCCTGACCAACCTCACGTCCTAAGTATGTGACACTAGCCTTTCCAAACTCACACTTGGCCAAGTTAAGGGTTAGAGAGGCAGCCGCTAGGCGCGCAAACACTTGTTGGAGCGTGGTGATATGGTCTTCCCAGGAGACAGAGTATGCTATCAGGTCATCCACGTAGGCATTGCAATTAGGGAGACCCTGCAGGACAGTATTTACAAGACGCTGGAAGGTAGCAGGAGCGTTACACATTCCAAAAGCCATAACAGTGTACTGCATGAAGTGGTCGGGGGTGGTAAACGCCGAAATTTCAGACGCACGATCAGTTAGCGGCACTTGCCATTAACCTTTTAGCAGATCTAATTTACTGACATATTTAGTGGAACCAAGGTTGTCAATAGAATCTTCCATGCGGGGCATAGGATAGGAGTCAGGAACAGTAACAGCATTAATTTTGCGACAGTCGGTGACGAAACGGGGGAACCATCAGGTTTACCTACAATTAAACAGGGTGAGCTCCACGCACTTGTACTGTGTTTGGCTAAACCGTTCTGTAACAAATAGTCAGCTTCTTGTTTCATTAGTGAGCGCTTCACAGGGTTTACGTGATAGGGATACTGGCGAATGGGACGTGCATTTCCTACATCTATGTCGTGTGTTAAAACGGTGGTGCGGCTTGGCACATCTCCGAAGAGGCAAGGGTATTCCTGAATTAAATTTATTAGGTCACGTTGGTGGTTCGGTGACAGATGAGTTAAATGAGACGGCAATGTTCTTATCATTTCGGAATTTGGGAGACGAGGGCCTTGCTGTTTGCGGTTGCCTAAACCATCCTCATCAGTTGTTTGAGTGGCCATTACCGCGGACGCGCACAGGGGCGGGGTTTTAGGTTCCGCTGAGCCTGAGTCACGACAGTGATACCTTTTTAACATGTTGACATGACAGACGCGAGATTTTCGTTTACAGTCCGGGGTACTAATAATGTAATCCGTGTCAGTGATTTCTTGTTTAATCACGTAAGGGCCGGAAAATTTAGCAGAAAGCACATGGCCTGGGATGGGAAGAAGGACGAGCACTTTGTCACCTGCGTTGAATTCACGTTTCACAGCCTTTCTGTCAAAACGACACTTCATTTTTGTCTGAGTATTGGCTAAAGTTATTTTGGCCAGTTCGTTGGCTTTCAGGACACGCTAACAAAATGTACTAACACCATCGAGTAGGTTATTAGGAGAAGAGGACGGGGAAAGGAACTTTTCCTTTAGTGCCTTTAAAGGGCCACGAGGGGAACCTAAGGACTCCTGGACAGCATCTCTAGCAGCGAACAGGACAAACGGAACACCCTCATCCCAACTTCTACCCGTTTGGAAACAATACTTTTTTAACATGGATTTTAAAGTTTGGTGCCAACGTTCTAAAGCACCCTGGGACTCGGGATGATATGCACTTGAGACTACATGTTGAATGCCCAGTGTGTGGACTAGTTCTCTGAATATGTTTGACTGGAAGTTAGCCCCTTGGTCAGTTTGGATAACTCTGGGTAAACCAAAAAGGGTGAAGAAGTGCGTCAACGCTTTTAGCACCGCACGGGAATTAATTTTTCACAGAGAAAGAGCTTCGGGAAAACAAGTGGCAGCGCACATAATTGTAAGTAGGTACTCATATCCGCTTGGAGTTCGGGGTAGGGGACCAACACAGTCAATTATGACACGGTCGAACGGCTGATCAAAAGCAGGGACAGGATGCAGAGGTGCTTGGGGAATTGTTTGGTTAGGTTTACCCATAACTTGGCACACATGGCAGGTGCGACAATGTGTAGTTACATCTTTTTCATCCCTGGCCAGAAGAATTGGTTAAGAACAGACTTGTATGTTTTGATTACCCCCAAGTGTCCAGACTACTGGCTTTCATGGCCTAAAGTTAGGATGAACGGACAATACTTAGTAGGAATTACAATTTGGCAAATTGTTTTAAGATTTGGTTCCTTCGCACAATTTGGGGACCATCTATGCATTAGCATATCATGGTAAAGGAAGTAGCCGGGTTTTGCATTGTCCAGTAAATAGGGAGCGTAGTGTTGGGTCTAGAGGTAAGATCGGGCCTAAAAAATCCAGCCCGACCCGACCCAGGCCCGCGGGTATTAAAGCCCGACCCGGCCCGAGCCCGACCAATTAACTTGATTTGCAGGCCCGAGCCCGAAGCAAACCCGAAATTTCATATTTTATTTGTGAGGATAAATAAAAAAAATAAAGAACCAAACAAAGTTAAACATGCGTAAAAATAAGCCTACTAATAAAAAACCTTCGCCACTAACTACTGAAAATGGTCTAAGGTCCTGACAGCAAAAGTGCACGCACTTGTCTGTGATGGCCTGCTTAGCGCGAAGAGGTGCGGTCTTTGGGACAAATGATAATATAGATGTTTGACGATCATCACTTTTGCCAGAACAGCTGTTTAAATGTCTGCTCAGCGTCGAGGTGCCAGTCTTTTTGCTCTCGTATGAAAGCAAAGCACCACATTGACTACATTCAGCGAAGCCAACCTTCAACAATCAATTTGAAGCATTTCCACACCTCACTCTTGCCGGTGCGTGTTTGCCTTTTCAGTTCCCCTGTCTTTAGTTTATCCTTTACTTCTTGCTGCTCCATATCAGCGATACCGGGTCAAAATAGATGCGGACTTGCGGAGGGGAAGAGGGGGCGTTCACGTGCGCAGAGTATGCTCTGGCTCTGCGGCTCCTGTTTAGTAGTTAAATAGCAATTACCTTACAGCGCCTTCTCTGTTTTATCCAAATTATTTTTTTTATAACAAGTATTCCTAAGTTTAGTATCCACACATTGTTTTAGTATACATTTTTATAAACATATATTTATTTTAAAAAAGTCAGGTAGAGAGAAGCCCGAGCCCGACCCGACCCGAACATAATGATTGACATTTTAGGCCCGACCCGGCCCGAAATTTGGGTCGGCTCGGGCTCGGGCTCGGGCTTAAGATCTTACCTCTAGTTGGGTCCACCCTCTGCTCTGCACACAGCTGGTCACGGGAGCACGGTAACGGCAAATTCTCTGTAGGGAGAGAAATCAGTGGGTTAGCGGTGTTAGGTTTTTGTGGCAGTTGGGCTTTACCTTCCGGCTTTGGAACAGAGGGTTTGGATGTCGCAGTAGCGAGAAAAGTGTCAGACAAGTTTATTTCAGCGAATTTGATGGCACAGACTGGATACAGTTCTGATGCGCCAGAAAGTGCACCTCCACATGACGGGGAATCAACTTCCTCGAGGGAAGGAGTTACTTTACCCCCTGCAATGTCATTTCCCATCAGCATTTCTACTCCTTCTATAGGCAAGACGGGACAGATGGCTACAGGAAAAATGCCGGATACGAGTTTAGATGTTATATGGACAAAATGAACAGGCGTGGGACTAACTCCCATTTCTATTCCCCGCAGTATAATTCGGTACCCTCAAAATTACCCAGGAGAAAACGGGAGAGCACTGGATAGAATAACTGTCTGGGAGCCACAAGTGTCTCTCAGGATGCGGATGGGGCGCTGATCAGATGCTTCACAGGTCAAAGAAACTAGTCCCTGAAAAATAAATGGCTCAAAACACGAGTCAGACTTTAGGCCAGCATTGGGACCTAAGCTACCTGGGCCTGATTTAATGAACCCAACGCCTTTTGTTTGGGGTGCGGACAAGTCCACTTTTCTTTTGAGGGCAGAGCAGTCGGCGATGAGATGTCCAGGCAGGTGGCAGGTGGCATTCTCTTTCTTCCGGTTGAGTTTTTACAGTGTTAACTGGAGAAATTGGCCTATTGGTTGCGGGGGTTGACACACGTAACCTCTCACCTGGATTTACAGAAAAATTAGACTTATGAGTTAACACATACTTGTCGACTAAAACGGCAGCGTCAGAGTTTTCACCTTTTGTTCATTCAAATAAACAACCACTCAATCAGGGAGGTTTTTCTTAAAATCCTCTAACAAAATTAGCTCTCGTATGGTATCAAAATTTTGTCCTTTAGCAGAAAAACACCACTTATCAAATAATGTTCCTTTTTCCCGTGCAAACTCAACATATGTATGGCTTGGGGCTTTTCGGAGGTTTCTAAATTTGTGCCGGTACGCCTCCAGTACCAACTCATAGGCATGTAAAATGGCAGTTTTGACTGTATCATAACTCAGACTTTCAGTTAGGGGAAGTACAGTAATAATCTCCTGAGCTTTGACGTACATTTTGCTTTGCAACAGGAGGGGCCAAACATCACAAGGCCAGCTTAAAGCCATCGCAATTTGTTCAATTTGTTCAAAAGCTGTGAAATAGGAGTCAACTTCACTCTCTCTGAATATTGGGACAAGTGGGATATATTTACTCATGTCATGCACTGGGAAGGTCTGAGCGGTGGAGGAGAGGGCAGATGCCGCGAGACCAGGGCTGGTAGGACTGAGCCGGAGGCGGCCTTCGGCCTCTAGCTCAAGGCGTCTTAGTTTCACGGCCGTGTCAGACTCAATCTCAAGTTTTCTGATTTGCAACTCGAGTTCAGCTCTACGATTCCGTTTTTTGTCCTCGTCCTCCATTTGGAATGCGCGCCAGGCGCACCTTACGCCAAGCGGCATCCTTGGACCCGGGAGAGGAGGTAGACGAGAGGGGATCAAACCGGGGCAGTGTGAGCGGTTGCTCAGCCCGTTCACCGGCCCCAGCAATCGAACCCTCAGCCCTAGGAGGAGTACGCGGAGATCTCTCCTCATGCTTCGGGGTAATCGTGAGCACAGGGTTAAGAGGAGGCACTTCGGAAGGTCCTCCAGCCTCTGGAAAGGGTAACACGCCCCTCTCCACCAACCCGTCCCTCATGAGCAGCTTGAGGTCATCTTTTCTGGCCGTTCTGGGGTAAGAAATGTTGAAATAATTAGCAATAACAATTAACTCCTTTTGCAAACAACAATTTGGTCGATTGTGGGGTTGTCCACAAACTCCTGCAGGTCAAATGATGCCATTGTTTTTGTTTTCAATCCAATTAAAATTAGCTTACCGTGCACTTACCTACTAATTAAATTTGGCCACTTATTATCTGGGAATTATTGTTGGATCCCGGACAAGCCCCCAATGTGTTACAAACCACTTCCTAGGGAAAAAAGGAAGGCAACACAAGATAGTATAATAAAATAAGTAGCTTTTATGTAGGCAAATGAAGGGCATTTAACAACTTAGCATTACAATACAAAAAAACAAAGTCAACAAAAGGAGGCTCTAAGAGTAGAGTACAAAGTCAGTGAAATGGCATGCCGATTCACAAACAGAATCTGGCACCCAGGAGTAGCAGGAGGCGGGTCCCTTAAACTGCATTTTTTTTGTTAGAAGCGATACTGGGTTCAGTGGAGCTCATTTGTATTTGCTGCCGTTTTCGGTTCAGCCTGACTTTGTGTTAATTATTGCCAAATTCGGCTAAACTATCATTGTTATTTTAGAACTGTGTTCTGTTCTTTAGCTTGTTTTTTCGTGCCTTCAGGTGCATGTTCTAACATGAGCAGTGGTTACTGTTCACTTTGAGTTTGAGTTTAATATATTTTAATTATAGCCTACCACCAGTGGCGTTTTCAGCTGGACATGGTATTTTTCTGTGGCAGCGTCAGATATGCACTTCCACGACACTGACCTGCATACTGGGGATGGTTTGGATGCGTGTTCTGACATATCAGAGTTGAGCTCACACAACTCCACCTGCTCTCAGGGAGGTGACGATGACTCAGCTGCCTCCTCTTTACGCGTGGCTTTTGCACGTTTACAATTGAAGGCAGTGGTGGCACAGCCTATGACTTCTAGTGTGTTTTTAGACAACAGGGCTCTGTGTCTTCCTTTTTGGTTCCCCCCTCTACGGAGTATTTTAAGGAACTAAATGCCTGCTGGTCGGATACAAAATTGCTTTCTAAACTGACGTCTGATGGCTTCTTGCTGCCATGCAGGATGTGCCTAAGTTTGGTTTGGGACACATGCCAGTGATTGAACCAGCTGTGGCCTCCCTTATTGTGGCTCCAGATGAGGCTCTCAGACCCAATGCCAGGTGCCTGCGACCTCAGTGCCGGGTTACTGACAAATTTTGTGCAAGGCTTACGACTCTGGGGCATGCATTGGGGTTGTATTGGCAATTCCCTGTCACATATTGTTGGAGTTAGCAACTTCACTAAAGGCTTGGTCAACACGTCTCTTCAAGCATTTGCCTTTATCTCAAGAGAGCTATCCATCCTGACCCGGGCACATCGGCAGGTCTAGTTAGCACAATCTCCCTTGTTAGCACAATCTCCCAGTTCCGGGATCCAAAGTTCCGGGTGAACTTTTTGGAGAGGCGGCACTAGAGGCTTTGCAACGGACATCCCAGGCCACTCAGACTAGACATCAGCTGGTGGGCCATCACCCAGGAGCCCCTCCTCCAGTTGCTCCTGGACCTTCGACTACACAC
The DNA here is from genome assembly GCF_009829125.3 of Periophthalmus magnuspinnatus. NCBI lineage: Eukaryota > Metazoa > Chordata > Actinopteri > Gobiiformes > Gobiidae > Periophthalmus > Periophthalmus magnuspinnatus. The sequence goes on from NC_047141.1 coordinate 15,556,424, forward strand.
CAGCAGACCTATGCTGTGTCACCAAGCCCATTTTTGGCTCCTCGGAGTGATCGGCCCAGGACTTCACATGTGTCTCGGTCATCACAGTCTCGTCACCAGCACTCCAGGCCTTCCAAGAGGCCGGGAGGGGGGGGGGATACCACCTACAGTTCCGATGCCAGCCTCCTGTTTTCAGCCGGGTCCAAATGACCGCTATCTCGGATATGCAAAGTCCGAGGCACTCAGTCAAGAAATAGCAACCTTGCTGGAAAAAACTGTAAATGTAGACCAGGGGTCGGCAACCTTTAACGCGCAAAGAGCCATTTGGACCCACTTTCCACGTAAAATAAAACACTGGGAGCCGCAAATATTTTTTGACATCTAAAATGAACATAACACTGTGTATAATAATAATAATAATAATAATAATAATAATAATAATAATAATAATATAACATAGGTTTTATTTTCACGGACAAACCTTCTACACGTGGCAGATAAATAATGGCAAAAACAACTTAAGTGCATAAAAAAATACAACTCACCAAACCGCTGCATCAGTGTGAGCTCTGCGCTGATTATGTGATTATGTCTACTCTGCTCCGCAGTTTATTTAAAAAAAAAAAACAACAACAAAAAAACAAAACTCTAAAGGCGTATCGTTTAATCCCAGGTGCTTATTCTCCATGTGCTAAAGCAGTTTTGAAGGTTTCATTGCCTCATTTGCTCTTCCCGAACTTCGTTTACTTTTTTGGAATTTAAATATTTGGTTTATCCTTCATAATTAAATTTTTATTTGAATCGTTGACATATCATTACTTATTGTTAACAACCAAACTTACTTTTACTGTGTCCCTTTAGTTTTTTGTTTTGTTATTGATAGTAGCTCAGCCAGAATACGCATTTGGAAACCTGTTTTAACCCTGGGACCCTTCTGGAGAAGATACCAGTCAGTGCCAAATTTTCATCAAATCATGTGCAGTTTGCTTCTGTGATGTATTCCAGTGTAAATCAGCTGAGCCACTGGTTAATAGGCATCTACACGCACAAGCAAAAATGAAATACAGGAGTAGTTTTGACCATGGGATAGACTGATGTTAAACCCAAATCTTTTGTCTTGCTACAGTAAAGTGTGAGTCAAAATTCACCCATGTTTGGCTGGATGCCTGTTCAACTTTTATGCTATGTGAAAAACAGACTCTTATATTAATTTGAAAACTCATATACCTGTCGTAACGGTGCGGATAGGACCAAAGGATGCAGACCAGAGCAGTTTTAACAGTGTTTATTTACAGCGGTGAAAATGCAGTCTTTAAACAGGTCACAAGAGCAGGTACAGGAACCGGGGAGCGGGAGACGGGTCAGGCGGGTGCGGTGCAGGTAGAGGCGGGCAGGACAGGACCAGGACGGGGATAGAAGCAGGTGCGGTACCAGGGCAGGCGGATCAGACGAAGACCAGAGCGGGGAGCGGGTGACAAACCAGAGACCAGGACCGGACAGGAGACGAGACGAGCAGGAGACGAGACGAGCAGGAGACGAGACGAGCAGGAGACGAGACGAGCAGGAGACAAGACGAGCTGGAAGCGATACCGGGACTGGAACGTGGCGGCAGGAGCTGGGCGAGTAGAGGCAGGAATCTGGAGGGTGCATAAATCCAAATGAGCATTTGCCGGAAAGTACCATATAACAAAGCTTAGCAAGAAACATTCACGTTTTACACGCGGACGGTCTGGCACCGAGTGTAGACTGCCAAGCCTTCTTGTACTCAGCAGCAGGTGGTGGTGATTAGGCTGATGCACCCCAGGTGTGCACGGGAGGAGTCAGGCACTCCACCCAGCTCCAGACACACAGGTAGGGGAGGGGGAGAGAGCACGGGAGGACAGGGAAACTGACATCATGACAGTACCCCCCCCCTAAGGTCCACCTCCTGGTGGACCCCCAGGCTTGTCAGGATGAGCGCGGTGGAAGTCTCTCACCATGTCGGGGTCCAGAATGCGTGCCCTGGGCACCCAGGATCGCTCCTCCGGACCGTAACCCTCCCAATCGACGAGGTACTGGAGGCCCCTACCACGGCGACGAACGTCAATCAGGCGGCGGACGGTGAACGCCGGGTGGCCGTCAATGACTCGGGCGGGCGGTGGGGGATCGGCCGGAGGGCACAGGTCGCTGGTCCGGACTGGTTTAACCTGGGAGACGTGAAAGGTCGGATGAATCCGGAGAGACGGGGGTAACTGGAGGCGCACCGCCGATGGATTTATGATCCTCATGATCTTAAACGGTCCCAGGAATCGGGGGGACAGCTTACGGGAGTCCGTCTTCAGCGGGACCGTCTTGGCGGAGAGCCAAACCATCTGGCCAGGTTGGTATACGGGCGCCGGGACACGGTGGCGATCGGCCGTCGCCTTAGTGCGCGCTCCAGCCCGAAGAAGGGCCGCCCTGGCCTTCTTCCAGATCCGGCGACAGCGCTGGAGATGGCGCTGAACAGACGGGACGGCGAGGTCCCTCTCCTCCGTGGGAAAGAGAGGGGGTTGATATCCCAGCGATGCCTCGAAGGGGGACATACCAGTGGCGGAACTCACGAGGGAGTTGTGAGCATACTCTATCCAGGGCAGGTGAGTACTCCAGGTCGCGGGGTTGGCGGAGGCTGTGCACCGTAGGGCCGACTCCAGGTCTTGGTTGGCCCGCTCCGTCTGCCCATTAGATTGTGGATGGAACCCGGACGTGAGGCTAACCGTGGCCCCCAAACCGTCGCAGAAAGACCGCCATACCTGAGAGGTGAATTGGGTCCCTCTGTCGGACACGATGTCCACCGGGATGCCGTGGAGTCGGAAGACATGACTGGTCAGCTGGTCGGCAGTTTCTTTGGCTGTGGGGAGCTTAGGCAGGGCAACGAAATGGGCGGCCTTGGAGAAGCGGTCCACAATGGTGAGAACCACCGTGTTCCCCTGGGAAGGGGGAAGGCCCGTCACGAAGTCCAAGGCGATGTGGGACCAAGGGCGACGAGGAACTGGGAGAGGATGCAAGAGACCAGAAGGGGGTGAGTGGGAGGCCTTGGCCCGAGCACATACCTGGCAGGCGGCGACATAAGCCCGGGTGTCTGTGTCCATCGTGGGCCACCAGAAGCGTCTCCTGAGGAGGGAGAGAGAGCGACCGGCACCAGGATGGCAGGCGAAACGGGAGGCATGGACCCACTGGAGCACCTGAGACCGGACAGAATCGGGAACAAACAGTTTACCTGGAGGGCCGTTACCTGGGTCGGGGTCGTTGGTCTGGGCCTCTCGGACGGTGTCCTCGATATCCCAATGGACCGCGGCCACCACACACGAGGAGGGAATAATTGTTTCTGCGGTGACCGGGCTATCCTCCAGGGCGAACTGGCGGGAGAGGGCATCGGGTTTGACGTTCCGAGATCCGGGGCGGTAGGTGAGGAGAAAGTTGAAGCGGCTGAAGAAGAGGGACCAACGAGCTTGACGGGGATTGAGGCGCCTGGCGGACTGGATGTACTCCAAGTTTTTATGGTCGGTCCAGACGATGAATGGTTGCTCCGCCCCTTCGAGCCAGTGGCGCCACTCCTCCAAGGCCAGCTTTACGGCAAGGAGCTCCCGATCCCCCACGTCATAATTGACCTCGGCCGAGGACAATCGCCGGGAAAAGAAGGCGCAGGGACAGAGGCGGTTGTGGGGGTCGAACCTCTGCGAAAGCACGGCCCCCACTCCCGAGTCGGAGGCGTCGACCTCCACGATGAATTGCCGTGAAGGGTCGGGCTGGTGCAGGATGGGAGCGGAGGTAAATAGTCTCTTAAGCTTCTCGAAGGCTGTCTGCGCCTCAGGAGACCAGGCAAACGGCAAAGCAGGAGAGGTGAGTTTAGTTAAGGGCGAGATAACCCTACTAAAATCCCGGATGAAACGTCTATAAAAATTGGCAAAGCCGATAAATCTCTGGAGCTGTCTCCGGCTGGTAGGAACGGGCCACTCAGTGACAGCCTGGATCTTTTCAGGGTCAGCTCTTACTTGGCCCCGCCCCACAATGAAGCCCAAAAAGCTGACCTCCTCTGCGTGAAACTCGCATTTCTCAGCTTTCACGAACAGTTTATTCTCGAGGAGGCGCTGGAGAACCTGGCGAACGTGCTGATGATGCTCCTGGGGGGACCGCGAGAAAATCAAGATGTCATCCAAGTAAACAAAGACGAATCGGTTAAGGAAATCACGGAGCACATCGTTGATGAGGGCTTGGAATACGGCAGGGGCGTTGGTGAGACCGAAGGGCATAACCAAGTATTCGAAATGTCCCAGGGGTGTCTTGAAGGCCGTCTTCCATTCGTCTCCCTCCCTGATGCGCACCAGGTGGTATGCATTCCGCAAATCCAACTTTGAGAAGATGGTCGCACCGTGGAGGGGCGTAAATGCCGAGTCCAGTAAGGGAAGCGGGTATTTATTCTTTACAGTTATATTGTTCAGACCCCGGTAATCAATGCAAGGCCGCAGGGATTTGTCCTTCTTAGCCACAAAGAAGAACCCCGCTCCCACGGGTGAAGTGGACGGGCGGATGATTCCGGCAGCCAGGGACCCACGGATATAGTCCTCCATTGACTCGCGTTCAGGTTTAGACAGGTTATATAGCCTGCTAGATGGTAGTGGGGCACCCGGCAGGAGGTCAATGGCGCAGTCATATGGACGGTGGGGCGGTAAAGAGAGGGCCTTGCTCTTGCTAAAAACCTCCCCCAGGTCGTGATATTCAGCAGGCACCGAGGACAGATTGGGGGTGTCTGGGGACGGATTAGCGACAGGAACGGACCTCCCGGCCGGAGGGAGGGCGGACCGAAGGCACTTGGCGTGGCAATCGGGACTCCAGCCCGAAACTCCGCCCCTGGCCCAATCGAAAACAGGGTTGTGGGCGCGTAGCCAGGGGTAACCAAGGACCAGAGGAGAAGCGGAGGAGGACAGGACATGAAACTGACGGTTCTCTTGGTGGTTGCCGGACAGAATCACGGTGACAGGTTCTGTGATGTGAGTGATGTGCCCCAGAAAACGTCCATTGAGCCCCTGGGCATTTAAGGGGCGTTCGAGGGGCTCCAGGTAGACCCCGAGCTGCTCCGCGACTTGGGCATCAATAAAGTCCCTCTCAGCCCCGGAGTCGATAAGGGCGGAAACGCATAAGGTCTCTGTGCGAACGCACAGGGTGGCGCTGAGCCGCAGTCTATTAGAAGAGTCCAGGATGTGTTGCTCGCCCACCAGTACTCCCAGTGCTACTGGTGGGCCCCCCCTTTTGGCCGAACTGGGCAAGTGACCACATAATGTCCGCGCTCACCGCAGTAGAGGCAAGCCCCGGCCAGACGACGCCTCCGTTGACGCTCCTCGGCCGACACAAGGGTCCTGTCGAGTTGCATGGGCTCATCCGGCGGGGGCGGGGCAGCGCGTGGCTCCGGCGGGACCGGTGACCGGCGTCTCTCTCGGCGACGAGCCCGTAGGCGGTTGTCTATACGGTGAGTGAGGGAGATGAGGGTCCGCAGGTCGGGGGGTTCGTCCCGGGAAACCAATTCATCTTTCAAAGTCTCGTTCAGGCCCCGCACAAACACAGCCCGCAGCGCGCTGTCCGTCCAGTCCAGCTCCGCCGCATGTGTCCAGAATTCAATGGAATAATCCGCTACCGTCCTGGAGCCCTGGCTGAGAGTCAATAACCGGGAGGCAGCATTGTCCTGGTAGTGCGGGTGGTCAAACACCAGCTTAAACGTGGACACAAATTCATTAAAATCCAGGCTATCCACAGACGTCTTCATTAGGCGCGCCTCTGCCCACTGGAGAGCTCTGCCCCGGAGTAATCCACATATATATCGGATCTTGGTGGCCCCCGAGCTGAAACGAGAAGGGCATTGCTGGAACATGAACTCGCACTGGAACAGGAATCCGCGACAGAGGTGAGGTTGTCCAGCATACGGCTCCGGATCCGTGCCTCTCGGCTCCGGGAGGCGTGGCGGCGCTCCGGCTGCAGCAGGCGGGGTGACGAGGAGCGCGGCCACCTGGTGGTTAAGCTGTGCCACCTGCTGGGACAATGTCTGATTTAGCTCCAATAGAGTCCGAATGGATTGTTCATGCTGACCCAGCACCGCCTCGGGGTGAGAGTGCGTGAGGCGGCGCGTCTGGTCCGGATCTGAGCCTGCTTGGTCCATAGTGGCCAGACCGTTCTGTCGTAACGGTGCGGATAGGACCAAAGGATGCAGACCAGAGCAGTTTTAACAGTGTTTATTTACAGCGGTGAAAATGCAGTCTTTAAACAGGTCACAAGAGCAGGTACAGGAACCGGGGAGCGGGAGACGGGTCAGGCGGGTGCGGTGCAGGTAGAGGCGGGCAGGACAGGACCAGGACGGGGATAGAAGCAGGTGCGGTACCAGGGCAGGCGGATCAGACGAAGACCAGAGCGGGGAGCGGGTGACAAACCAGAGACCAGGACCGGACAGGAGACGAGACGAGCAGGAGACGAGACGAGCAGGAGACGAGACGAGCAGGAGACGAGACGAGCAGGAGACAAGACGAGCTGGAAGCGATACCGGGACTGGAACGTGGCGGCAGGAGCTGGGCGAGTAGAGGCAGGAATCTGGAGGGTGCATAAATCCAAATGAGCATTTGCCGGAAAGTACCATATAACAAAGCTTAGCAAGAAACATTCACGTTTTACACGCGGACGGTCTGGCACCGAGTGTAGACTGCCAAGCCTTCTTGTACTCAGCAGCAGGTGGTGGTGATTAGGCTGATGCACCCCAGGTGTGCACGGGAGGAGTCAGGCACTCCACCCAGCTCCAGACACACAGGTAGGGGAGGGGGAGAGAGCACGGGAGGACAGGGAAACTGACATCATGACAATACCAGAATATGCTTAAACTGAATAAACAGCAGAACACATAGATAATAATTAAATAGGCTGTCAGATAAGGCCAGTGACTAACTTGTAAAGCTGAACATTGTTCTTCCTGTTCAGGAGTACTTTCATTTTACCTTTAGCCTTGCTGCCACCTAACGCATTAGAAAACCAACATTCATGATGTATTTGACACATTTGCTTGTCATTGGAGTGTCTTTTGGAGGTAAGAACACTAAATCTGTGTCTCCTCTAAAAGTTAATACTAGCATCAAGTTGGATGTGTTAGTTTCACATAGAAAAGTAAAGTCAGTATTACGCACTGTTTTTCCTCCAGGTTTATGCTCAGGAGTGGGTGTATTGCCACAAAGTCGTATAGATGCAGCTGTGGGAGATTCTGTAATGTTCACCACATCTCTTGATCCAATACAAACACCATTTACATCAATACGGTGGATGTTTGGCACCAAAGATATCACCTCTTTTGATGTTACTAACACTACTGCTCCAGAGTATGAAGGCAGGGTCACTCTGTACATGTCTACTGGGTCTCTGCAGCTCAGGAACGTGACTCTAAATGACACTGGAGAGTATAATGTTACCATAACACGAGCAGATGGCACTGTAATGAATGGGCTTACCACATTAAACGTATGGGGTAAGTTAAACAAACACAAAAACACCAGAAGATCATCACAAATCACAGTTATGACAAACTAATTCTGCATATTCGACAGTGCATATAGTTTGTATACTCTAAAATGATATAGAAATGAGTATTAGATGATTTTAAGGATTTGTAATAATTATAGTTTGTGTATAACTAGTGCTTACTGAGGGTGTAGTGTGGGTTCCCTGCAGTGATTCTGTCTTATATAAGGCCACACAAGTACGCAGAATTATGTGGAATTACTTGTTTAGTTTGTGCATATTCACTGTGGATTAATGGGAAATGACAAATTATCAATTGTCATATCATAAGACCTGATATATGATTTCTGATATCTTTTCTCCCACAGAAAGTGTATCTGATGCTATAGTCACATCGTCTACACAAGTGCCAGTGGAGGGGATTTCAATAAACCTGACCTGCGACGCCTCTGGCTCCATCGTCACTAGAGAGTGGACGAAGAATGGTTTACCTCTAAATCCCTCGGCAAATATATTTTTTTCCAATGAAAAACAGGTCTTGTCTTTTAGAGCTTTGAACAGAAAAGACAGCGGGCGGTATACATGTAAAACCAGCAACCCCATCAGCAGTCAGGAGGCAACTTACTTCATGGTTGTGACCTGTATGTATTTGTTAGTTTACATTAGATACTTCTGTTCTGGTTATTGCACTTCTTCTTTTTGTGTTCCAGATGGACCAGAAAATGTTAAAATCTCAGGTCCAACGGAGGTTCAAGTAAAAACAACACTCAAGTTGAGCTGTTTGGCAGAATCTTTACCTGCAGCAAGCTACATCTGGATTAAGAATGGGACAACTGTGGCTAGTTCATTTGAATACATAAATAACATGACTGGATTCTCAGACAGTGGAGAGTACATCTGCCAAGCCACTAATGATATCACAATGACAATGTCTGAAGTAACACATAGAGTGCTTGTATCAGGTAATGTATACACACTGATCCACTGAGTCTGAATCAAAACTGTAACCTGTTTTAGCACTTGGCTGTTAACTTGAAATTATACATTAAATTCAATAAACAATAAAGATAATCAGATTTTTTTCCCTGATCCATGTAAAATGTACACAAATGTGCCTATAGATGTGGAACAAATCTTTTTGTTTTCTCCAAACCAACTATTTTGAATGTATAGATAATTTCCACATTTTCATTTTCATTTATCTTTATTTATTTAGGGATTGTCCAAAGAGAGTACCAGACTTTCTTTTTCATGATCTCCTTGTCAATACAAACAAAACAAATACAAAATACTGGCAATACTAAGAAAACAAATAACTGTATAAGTCCATTTAAAACATTAACGCAGATGACGGTGTGATTAGCAATGTCTATCACCAAGTTAATAAAATACAGTAGTGGTACCAATTTATCCACATTTGCATTCCCTTGAAATGTATTCTATTTTTTACGAAGCAAAATAACTGAAAGCTTTTTTCCCATTTCAGTAATAAAGAGCAGAGTTTGATGTTTCTATTTTTTCACTCAAGATCATAAGACTCTCTCAGCTGGGGCCATCGCTGGAATAACCATTGCATGTTTAGTAGTTGGTATTGGAGCTGTTGTCGGAGGAATCTTTATTTATAAATATCAGTAAGTCATTATTGATACATTACATCTTCTTCAATGAAAAATGTCTGACACTATTACATTTCCTTTTTAGCATCGGCAGGCAAAACAATCGCAATCGTAAGTGTTCATGTAATTCAGTGTTAGAAAGAAGAGCAGTCATTCACAGTGTTACTAATTTTCTAATGTTGCACAGGTCCAGCAGACAGACAAACACAACCAAATCCTCCAACAATAAGCAACTTTTACACCAAGGAAGACAACCAACATGTCTATGAAAATCCCTCAACAATATATGACAAAAATCTGTAATTAAGAATAGAAAATAGTAATAAAAATTGCATTGTCAGATTAACTCAAACATGTTGCTTTTGTCAATTTTTTAAGCATTGTACTAAAGTATAAGGAATTATTTAATGCATATGATTAAAATTATTATATTTTCTTGGAATTGTAACAAACACTACCAGTAACTTAAATAATGTTCCAAGTAAACCAGGTTACTGAAATGTGAAGTGAGTGTCTTAGCTGTTGTAATAGTAAGGGTTTTACTCAGGTGCTGTTCTGTTTGAGGATCAGGCAACATTTAAAACAGGACAGAGGCACTCGTGGGTTTAGAAAATGTTAAAAAGCCTTTATTGCATCATGGCTGATTTCTTAACAAACACCAATGCATTTTGTCCTTACTGGGCCTTCATCAGAGCATAGATATTAAAAGAACAAAATGGCTGTATATTCCTTCTGCAATCTGTCACCTTAAATATTACATATATATATAACCTATATTATCTCACAGGTTTGTGCTGTAGATGAGGTTTGGAAAGAGACTTATCTAAGATACCACTGAAAAATGAGATTATGATCTAAATGCACCTCTACATCTTGAGGCAACCAATGGCACAGTTATGCCATATGTGTGATGGCTTGAAGTCCCATTAAAACTTACTGCTCTTGATACTTGTAGGAGTTGTAGTGCTTAAAGGTAACCAGCAGCAATGTCCAATTATAGGATTTAATGTTATCGAGGGTGGAAGTGACTCAGGGGAAAAAGTCAAACTTCTGAGGGCAGTTAAACTAGCTCTTCCACAGCCAAAGAAAAAGTTATTATTATCATAAAAGCAGTGAGTATGGGACAAACACAATGTAAAAACTACAAATGAGAGAGTGACTATACTCAGTCATAGTTCACTTTTTATTTTATTTTATCTTTTTAAGACATTCAGAGAAGATGTCACACTAATTTTTGAACCCTGTGAAAACCCACAGCGGCCCGATGGGCTAGAGTTTTGTGACACTTAAAAGCAGTAAAACCAGGACCCAATGCTAAGATAGTTGCAGCATGCAGAACCCAACCAACCATGACATTACTCTATCAGGCAGGGCCACTATTGGTACTGTGCAGTCAGTGGGGTCTGTCTATCCCGATAACATCTTAAAGAAAGCCCTCCCATTTGCTCTCGTCACAAAATCCACGTACAGAAGGCCACAGGATGCACCCCCACCAGTGAGAAATGGGACAAAGAAGAAGCACTGTCGAGAAAATGTTAAGCAAAGACTCAAGCCAAAAGCCACCAAAGCCACTATACAAGGAGATGAAGGACTACTTACAGGACTTGGTAGCACAGGGGTGAGTGGAAAAGTCAGCTTCTTCTTACTCATCTCCTGCATTGTGAGTAAGAAAGAAATTAAGAAAGCTCTCATATACAAAGACAGCAGACATCTGACCACCTTCGGCCTTTATGAATGAATTAGGATTCCATTTGGCCTCATGAATGCACTGGTTGGGTGACTGCAGGACGAGATGCGTGTGCCCTATCTTAATGACATCCTTGGGTTCAGCAGAACCTTTGCTGACCATGTTGAGGACATCAGGAGAGTATTACGCTGCTTCAGAGACAATGGAATTAAACTCAAACTACAAAAATGTGACATTTTCAAGCCAGAAGTGAGATACCTTGGCAAGATTGTTTCCAATGAGGGAAGCAGAATGGACCCACTGCTGTGAGCGTCCTAAAATATAAGCAGCGAACAAGTATGTGAGCTTAAAGCAACACTAGGACTATTAAGCTACATTATACAGTACATCAAAGTTTTTTCTTGTATTGTTAGTCCTTTGTATGACCTGCTTTAAGCTCCTTTAAACATAGAGTCTGAGAGCACAAGAAAAAAATGTGAAACAATGGAAAAAACAACCACGTCCCCTCCAGTACAACTATTCAGTGGAGTGATGTGTCGCAGTAAGTGTTTCAGCAGCTGACTGACTGTTTTTAGTACAGCCTCCTATTTGAGGTTTTCCTGAGGTCACATAGCCCTTTATCTTACATACAGATGCCTCTAACCCGGGACTAGGCACTGTCTTGTATCAAAGCAAAATGGTAAGTTCGTGTGATAGCTTATGAAGAACGCTAACCACAGCCGAGAAAAACTGTAACTTACATTCAGACAAGCTACAATTCTTGGCTCTTAAATGGGCAATTATGGGCAATTACTTGTACTATGCACCCTTCTTTACAGGTACTTGAGGTCACACGAGAGAATGCAAACAAAGCTGTTTATGAACTGAAACCTGAGAGAAGCAAATTCGGATCCAGAACATTACACCCCTATCTCCTAATGCCATGTGACCACCTGCCTCTAGAGACTTAATTACAGCCAAAGAAAAAGACAATTACCAGACAAGCAGAGACAACACTTGAGATGATCCAGTCAGAAGAGGACAACGATGAGGACAAGTATTACTCTGTGCCACGCCTCCTTGACTCACCGCCACAACCTCAGAGGACCACCAGTTCTGACCCACCTGCAGATGTGCTGCCAGAGACAGAGCCAGGTGCAGCAGAGGTCCGTCCTCCAGAGGGCAACACCGACCTAGTAAAAGGAAGAGGGACCTCACCCACCACCTTCTCCTGCCTAAAGTGAGCCTGGTGTTGAAGAGGATAGGCAACCGAGACTAGAAAGCAGAAGACCATAGGTAATCACCTATGATAGACTTGGTATTTCAGCCTGCCACAACATGATGGCATTTCTCTATTATGCAGAGCATGCCATGGTTGTATGGTGTACATCTGTATTATTTTCAAGAGTTTTATGGGCAGACATTGATATTGATTTTGTTTTGTTTATTTACCTGAAGTCCAAAAAGTATAAAAGCTCAACATGGTACTACTTACGTATTTACAAGGTTAATTTCTATTGGCTAGAGGAGATTTGTTTGTTGCTTGTTGTTCTTTTTGAAATAAACAATGGAGTAAGGATGTGAACTGCGTCTCTGTTCTTCATTTCCACAAAAAGCAACTATGTACCTCTGTCAAAGTTTATAAACTGTTATTAAAGCATTTCGCTGATTCGTACATTTTTATTGTGTTTTTTGTACTTTGGATATCCGTGTTAGCGAGAGTAGTCACCACATACTGTAGCTGGGCAGTCTCTGCGATGCCTTTGAACTCTTAATATTTTAATTTGTTGAAATGTCTTTGGGAAAAATTAAAGGAAAATTTACTTCTGGAACCAGAGCGGGCAGTCAATGCTGAGCTCCATAGATCCATCAGAACTTTAAGAACTACTTCAAATAAAGCACAACCTTCATCAGCTTTTGCAATGAGACACTGCCATTCTCCGTCATTAAAACATGCCTTCGTTATATTAAAAATGTTATTCTCCACACAGCAAAACATTAAATGATAATAATTAACCAAGTTATACTGGCTACAAGATAACAGGGAGGACTGTACTTCACTGTTCTAAGCTCTTCCTCAATCACTCTGAAAGGACGAGATATATATTATATTACAGAAGCAGACCAACACAATGGGAACTATATAGTTATTTATGCATGTACATAAAAAAAAACAAAAAAAAAACAAACAACTACTAGTGCTAACTCCTGTCCCTTGTTGGGCACATTACAGTTCAAAATATTATAAAAGCACAATCTTTAAACCATATTTACAATAGCACAGATTTAAGCTACAATCATTTAATGAAATATCCTTTCCCTTTTATTTGTTATATAAAAATAAAAACATTTAATATTTAATTCAACACATCACTGACTTCAATACAAACTTGTAACACTGGTAACTTCACTGCTCCAGAGTATGAAGGCAGGATCACTTTATTCATCTCTACTGGATGTCTGGAGCTGAAGAATGTGACTCTTATACCAGGAGGTGCACAAATGATTGGTGTCACTACATTACAGGTACATGTTGAGTTTCAAAGTATGTTAAAGGTACTCTAGAATTATTATTGTTGCTGCTGTTTGTTCATTAATTCATTAATTCAGAATTACAAAGCATTTATCTAGACTTCATACCTTTTTGATAAACAATATTTTTAAATATTCAATTAAAAAAGTTCAGTACTTGGTTATATGTTTTTCTCTGTTAAATATCATTAAACATAGATGACTAGTTTTACTTTCTCCACAGATGAAGTCCCTAAACCACGTGTAACAGTCAGCAGCTCAGACTTAGTGGAGTTCAACAGTTCTGTGACTCTCTCCTGTTCTGCTGATGGGGCCAGTTTGACAACTTTCCTCTGGTTAAATGGCAGTACTGAAGTTACAGCCAGTGACAGAGTGCACCTCACTGATGGAGGAGCAACTCTCACTATAACCACTCATTTGTTTTTCATATAAGCGTTCCATTCAAAAACCTGCCTAATAGGGTTTGCATTTTAGTCATAAATAAGTTGCAGCAATCATTGATTTGATTAATTAATAGACGAAAATGCTAATTGGCAAAACACAAACGTACAACTGTCGAATTGTTATGAGACATTGGTTGAATCACTGAGATAAAACAAAACAAGGTCAGGCTTTCTTCTACCTTTGATAATGTGAAGGCTACATCGCAACAATAATCCACAATCTTTGAAACTCTGATCAAGTTTGTTAATTATGGGCGACACGGTTAGTTTCAATGGGAATTCTCAGCTGCTACCACTGCCAGTGTGGAGTTTGGAGGTTCATACCATGATTGAATGACAACTGCAGGAGCTCTATATCACCAGATTGTACAGGAATTCATCATTCATGATCTTTTCTTCTAGATCACTCTGGTATTCACTTGAAAAGTAGTTCTGTAATAGTTGTTTTATAACAGTAATGTCTTTATTGGTTGGAAGTTAAGCGATAACAGTATGTTTTGTTATTTGTTGTATGATGTGTTGTTGTGCTTCCATACAGACATGTTTGGAACACATCTGCTTGAATACTACACATACACATGCCTTTAACAGAGATGTTCCATGTTGGCAAACCCATGTATTACACACAGTAGATGGTGGTGCAGTATAAACTCTGACTCTGTAATGTGGGATTTTGTTCTATAATAAGTATTGAAATAAATCTTTTTAAACACGATTATTATTAACCTGTTGTTTAGCACTGTCTTCCTTCCAGTCCTTTTTACCCACTCACAGCCCTTACTACACTAAAGTAAAATAATAAAGTAGTAAATGAATATGATTGTTTTAATATGAAAATATCATAATTCCAAAGATACAGTTTGCACTGTCTGATAACTCATACTGACCACCTGAGTGAAGCTAGAGTAAAACTCTCTAAGCACTGAGCACAAAGTAGGTACCTGTAATAACGTGATATGAGATATGGAGCAGTGTATAATGATTAATCAAGCAAAACTAAACAAACAAATGACAAAACACAACAGTACTTCCTCATATATATATATATATATATATATATATATATATATATATATATATATATATATATATATATATATATATATATATATATATATATATATATATATATATATATATATATATATATATATACCGTACTTTATATGACCACAGTGTCCTGTGACACAAACTACAGAAGATGTGTGTCAAAGTGATCATTCTTTGTGCTACGTTTGGTAAGAACTGCTAGAATATTTTAAACTTTCCTTAATTACTCTACTGTTGTTGCCGATTTTTCAATTACACTGCTCTCCACTCTTCAGGTTTAGTCTCAGGAGCTGGTGTGTTGCCTGACTCTGTGGATGCAGCTCTAGGAGGCACAGTCATGTTCACCACATCACTGGCTCCAACACAAACTCCATTTATATCAATATCCTGGTCAACTGGCACTAAAAATATCATCACTTCAAATGCTGGTGGTAACTTCACTGGTCCAGAGTATGAAGGCAGGATCACTCTGTTCATCTCTACTGGATCTCTGGAGCTCAGGAACGTGGCTCTTAGTGACACTGGACAGTACAGAGTTAACATTATACCAGCAGGAGCTGCAGCAATAGTTGGATCCATTATATTGAACGTTTATGGTAATTATACATTTTGTATTATTATGTTTATATTTAATGTAAGAGCACAAAGGTTTGACTACAATATAAATGACATATATGTCATATTTAAGGGGAGACACTGTGGGTGATTATAAAAAAAATATGTAAAATTTAGAGATGTTTTAAACTTCTTCTGTAGTTTACTAATCTAAGAAAACAAACATATTACAGTTATACTGTAATATGTTTGTTTTCTGAGTGTTATATATACATAGGTGTTTTATGTGTTAAAATTGCCCATATAAATCTGAGCCATGGATAGAGCCATTCTTATATGTCTTGATTCTTTTTGTTGACATACTGGGGGGTTTGGACTTTATTCAGTATTTGACTAAACTAAACCTTCAGACCCTGAAGATTGGTGTAAAAATAAGCATTGCAGTTAAAACCTTAATAAATCAGGTTCAGAATTATATATCAACAAATCCTTCTGTATGATCAGTCAAACGACTGGAGTGTAATGTGTATGTAGTTGCTATGTCAATGTTTATTCATTGAAAAAAATAACCTTAGTCATCAGTATAAGATACTTGGTCAGTTTTTTGTTTGTTTGTTTTTTTTGTTTTTTTTCTGTATGAAAAATTTGACCCTGTGTTATCTGGTTCTTTACCATGAATTATTGTGTTTCTCTGCAGAACCTTCTCTTTGTGGGTTTGATTTAACTCTTTTGTCATTTTGCTCCCATCAGAGCCAGTGTCTAATGTGAGAGTCACAGTCAGCAGCTCAGACTTAGTGGAGTTCAACAGTTCTGTGACTCTCTCCTGTTCTGCTGCTGGGGCCAGTTTGACAACTTTCCTCTGGTTAAATGGCAGTATTGAAGTTACAGCCAGTGACAGAGGGCACCTCACTGATGGAGGAGCAACTCTCACTATAACCACTGTGGGGCGCTATGACCAGGGACCATTCACATGTAAAGTGTCTAATCTTGTCAGTAGCAACATCAGTGACCCAGTACAACTCTCCATCAACTGTGAGTAAAGGATGTCTACAGTTAAAATACACAAATGCACAAACAATCCCATGTCTAACTTAATGTAACTTATATTTGATATTTTCAGATGGACCTGATGGTGCCATTTTGAGCATCTCTCCTTTACTTGATTACTATGAGGAAGGCTCAGACGTGTCTCTGTCCTGCTCAGCTGACTCCAGACCTGCAGCTCAGTTTAAATGGCTTTTAAATGGAGAGCTGCTGTCTTTTACTGGAGCACAGATACAAATGATAAACATCCAGACGAGTCAGAGTGGAAACTACAGCTGTCAGGCTTTCAACAGCAAAACTCTCAGATATAAAACGTCTCAACCTGCAAGCATCTCTGTGCTGAGTAAGTCAGTGGGTCAAGTTTGGATTCAAAGAAGATATGAAACGTTCAAAATCTTACATCAAATCACAAAGAATATACTTTTGTTGTTCTAGTTTAATTTTGAACAAATTACATTTAGATTTTTTTAATTTTTTCTTTCACAGGGAGAATCACAAATATTCATGTTGAGTCATCATCCAATGAGCCAATCGAAGGCACCTCAGTGAATATAACCTGTGATGCCTCTGGCCCCATTTTCACCAGAAAGTGGTTGATAAATGAACAGGAGCTAAATCCTTCTGAAAACATTGTATTTTATGACCAAAAACGAGTGTTGTCCTTTACAGTCCTGAAGAGAAAAGACAGTGGAAAATACGTGTGTGAAATCAGCAACCCCATCAGCACTCAGACAACTGTTTACACTCTGAGTGTAATCTGTAAGTGTCAGGACAAACTGCTTTATGTTTCATTCTTTTACTATAGAATATCCACTTTAATTAGGCCCGAGCCCCTACAGGGCGTAGGGCCTATTGCTTCCGCAACGATGAGTGCGAAGCACTCATCGTTGCAGACTGTCTTCACGAAGTTGCGCGCGAAGCGCGCAACTTCGTGGCAGCACCGCGACCTTGCACAGACTCCTGTGTCCTAGCAACCCATGCCGTAGGCATGGGACATGCATTTTTGTTCTTGCTAGCATGTCAGCGTCAACATTGAGTCAATGGGCGAAGCCCATTGACTCAATGTTGACGCTGACGCAGCGCGAAGCGCTCATGTTCCCAAACACACTCCTGACATCGAGCCCTATCCAAGCCCCCATGCCGCAGGCATGGGCCATACTTATAACTGCTAAAATGAATGGAAGTCAATGGGAGGTCAATGGCGGAGCCCGACGTCATGGCGAATGACGGGCTCCTGTGTCCTAGCAACCCATGCCGTAGGCATGGGACATGCATATTTGTTCTTGCTAGCATGTCAGCCTCAACATTGAGTCAATGGGCGAAGCCCATTGACTCAATGTTGACGCTGACGCAGCGCGAAGCGCTCATGTCCCCAAACACACTCCTGACATCGAGCCCTATCCAAGCCCCCATGCCGCAGGCATGGGCCATACTTATAACTGCTAAAATGAATGGAAGTCAATGGGAGGTCAATGGCGGAGCACGACGTCATGGCGAATGACGGGCGCTGACGCGCCCGTCATTCGCCATTGACCCCACGGTGACGTGGGGAAAGTCGAGAGCTTTCAAAAAACGTATAATTAGGCCCGAGCCCCTACAGGGCGTAGGGCCTATTGCTTCCGCAACGATGAGTGCGAAGCACTCATCGTTGCAGACTGTCTTCACGAAGTTGCGCGCGTAGCGCGCAACTTCGTGGCAGCACCGCGACCTTGCACAGACTCCTGTGTCCTAGCAACCCATGCCGTAGGCATGGGTTTGCATATTTGTTGTTGCTAGCATGTCAGCGTCAACATCGAGTCAATGGGCGAAGCCCATTGACTCGATGTTGACGCTGACATGCGTTAACAGGAGTCAATAGGAGGAGTCGTCCCCCATCGTCCCCTGCACAGACTCCTGTGTCCTAGCAACCCATGCCGTAGGCATGGGACATGCATATTTGTTCTTGCTAGCATGTCAGCGTCAACATTGAGTCAATGGGCGAAGCCCATTGACTCAATGTTGACGCTGACGCAGCGCGAAGCGCTAATGTCCCCAAACACACTCCTGGCATCGAGCCCTATCCAAGCCCCCATGCCGCAGGCATGGGCCATACTTATTACTGCTAAAATGAATGGAAGTCAATGGGAGGTCAATGGCGGACCCCGATGTCATGGCGAATGACGAGCGCGTTAGCGCTCGTCATTCGCCATTGACCCCACGGTGACGTGGGGAAAGTCGAGAGCTTTCAAAAAACATATAATATGTCATTGTAATGTTATCGGATATATTGTTTTTGCTAAAATTATTATTAGGCCCGAGCCCCTACAGGGCGTAGGGCCTATTGCTTCCGCAACGATGAGTGCGAAGCACTCATCGTTGCAAACTGTCTTCACGAAGTTGCGCGCGAAGCGCGCAACTTCGTGGCAGCACCGCGACCTTGCACAGACTCCTGTGTCCTAGCAACCCATGCCGTAGGCATGGGTTTGCATATTTGTTGTTGCTAGCATGTCAGCGTCAACATCGAGTCAATGGGCGAAGCCCATTGACTCGATGTTGACGCTGACATGCGTCAACAGGAGTCAATAGGAGGAGTCGTCCCCCATCGCCCCCTGCACAGACTCCTGTGTCCTAGCAACCCATGCCGTAGGCATGGGACATGCATATTTGTTCTTGCTAGCATGTCAGCGTCAACATTGAGTCAATGGGCGAAGCCCATTGACTCAATGTTGACGCTGACGCAGCGCGAAGCGCTCATGTCCCCAAACACACTCCTGACATCGAGCCCTATCCAAGCCCCCATGCCGCAGGCATGGGCCATACTTATAACTGCTAAAATGAATGGAAGTCAATGGGAGGTCAATGGCGGAGCACGACGTCATGGCGAATGACGGGCGCGTCAGCGCCCGTCATTCGCCATTGACCCCACGGTGACGTGGGGAAAGTCGAGAGCTTTCAAAAAACGTATAATATGTCATTGTAATGTTATCGGATATATTGTTTTTGCTAAAATTATTATTATTTTTATTATTTTTTTTTTAGGCCCGAGCCCCTACAGGGCGTAGGGCCTATTGCTTCCGCAACGATGAGTGCGAAGCACTCATCGTTGCAGACTGTCTTCACGAAGTTGCGTGCGAAGCGCGCAACTTCGTGGCAGCACCGCGACCTTGCACAGACTCCTGTGTCCTAGCAACCCATGCCGTAGGCATGGGTTTTCATATTTGTTGTTGCTAGCATGTCAGCGTCAACATCGAGTCAATGGGCGAAGCCCATTGACTCGATGTTGATGCTGACATGCGTTAACAGGAGTCAATAGGAGGAGTCGTCCCCCATCGCCCCCTGCACAGACTCCTGTGTCCTACCAACCCATGCCGTAGGCATGGGACATCCATATTTGTTCTTGCTAGCATGTCAATGGGCTTCGCCCATTGACTCAATGTTGACGCTGACGCAGCGCAAAGCGCTAATGTCCCCAAACACACTCCTGACATCGAGCCCTATCCAAGCCCCCATGCCGCAGGCATGGGCCATACTTGTTACTGCTAAAATGAATGGAAGTCAATGGGAGGTCAATGGCGGACCCCGACGCCATGGCGAATGACGAGCGCGTTAGCGCTCGTCATTCGCCATTGACCCCACGGTGACGTGGGGAAAGTCGAGAGCTTTCAAAAAACGTATAATATGTCATTGTAATGTTATCGGATATATTGTTTTTGCTAAAATTATTATTATTTTTATTATTTTTTTTTTTAGGCCCGAGCCCCTACAGGGCGTAGGGCCTATTGCTTCCGCAACGATGAGTGCGAAGCACTCATCGTTGCAGACTGTCTTCACGAAGTTGCGCGCGAAGCGCGCAACTTCGTGGCAGCACCGCGACCTTGCACAGACTCCTGTGTCCTAGCAACCCATGCCGTAGGCATGGGTTTTCATATTTGTTGTTGCTAGCATGTCAGCGTCAACATCGAGTCAATGGGCGAATCCCATTGACTCAATGTTGACGCTGACGCAGCGCGAAGCGCGAAGCGCTAATGTCCCCAAACACACTCCTGGCATCGAGCCCTATCCAAGCCCCCATGCCGCAGGCATGGGCCATACTTATTACTGCTAAAATGAATGGAAGTCAATGGGAGGTCAATGGCGGACCCCGACGTCATGGCGAATGACGAGCGCGTTAGCGCTCGTCATTCGCCATTGACCCCACGGTGACGTGGGGAAAGTCGAGAGCTTTCAAAAAACGTATAATATGTCATTCTAATGTTATCGGATATATTGTTTTTGCTAAAAATATTATTTTTTTTTTTAGGCCCGAGCCCCTACAGGGCGTAGGGCCTATTGCTTCCGCAACGATGAGTGCGAAGCACTCATCGTTGCAGACTGTCTTCACGAAGTTGCGCGCGAAGCGCGCAACTTCGTGGCAGCACCGCGACCTTGCACGGACTCCTGTGTCCTAGCAACCCATGCCGTAGGCATGGGTTTTCATATTTGTTGTTGCTAGCATGTCAGCGTCAACATTGAGTCAATGGGCGAAGCCCATTGACTCAATGTTGACGCTGACGCAGCGCGAAGCGCTAATGTACCCAAACACACTCCTGGCATCGAGCCCTATCCAAGCCCCCATGCCGCAGGCATGGGCCATACTTGTTACTGCTAAAATGAATGGAAGTCAATGGGAGGTCAATGGCGGGCCCCGACGTCATGGCGAATGACGAGCGCGTCAGCGCTCGTCATTCGCCATTGACCCCACGGTGACGTGGGGAAAGTCGAGAGCTTTCAAAAAACGTATAATATGTCATTCTAATGTTATCGGATATATTGTTTTTGCTAAAAATATTATTATTTTTATTATTATTTTTATTTCTTCCTCTTCTGCTCTTTGAGCAGTAATTTGACCCCCTGAACATATTCAAAAACTCACCAAATTTTGCCCATAATTCAGGTCCGGCGAAAAATTTATTTTTTTATGTAGTGCATCATTGGGCATAAAAAAATGGCGCGACAGCGCCCCCTGCAAAAGTCACTTTTTTGACGTCAATGGGAGACGTCGACGTCAACTTTTTCATATAGCCACGAAATTCGGTACACGCATTCTTCAAGTGATGCCAAACAAAAAAGATTATTATGGCCACGCCCCCTGACGCACCGGAAGTCAGCCATCTTGGATTGAAAATTCCAAAATGCCGAGTCAGCGTTTTCGCTGACCTCGCATTTTCGTCAACTCCTCTGAAGGCGCTTCACCGGCAGGGCTGAAAATCACTGTACATCATCTAGACAAGTGGGGCATCAAAAGTTATCCAATTTATGATGATCCCTTCTATGGTTTCCGTGCGGCGAAGCCGCAAAATTCCATCGGAATTTTTGCAATTTTCAAATTTCAAATTTTGCTCCCGTTTGCGCATGCAAAGTCCGATTTGGCTCAAATTCGAATCAGTTGTAAAACCTTCGGGCCTAAAGCTACTCATTATGATAGAAAGTAAATTGGTGCGATAGCGCCCCCTACAGAACATCTAATAAATTTGTATGGAAGGCCAAAAATTTAGTTTTCCCAAATGTTACCAAATTTGACACAAAATTCCATTGGGTCATCCCAATCAATAAAGCCAATCAGACCTATGTCGTCTTTTGCACCGTGTTGCCATGGCGATGCGCCAAACTGCCAATGTTATCCTAATGGGAAACCTCCCAATTTTTCCCATTCATGGGAAAAATATTAGTTTCATGGAATAATGTGAAATTTGGCACCATGACTCTTCATGTCATCCTGATCAAAAAAGTCAATCAGACCCTTGTCATATTTTTCACTGGGTTGCCATGGCGATGCGCGAAAGCGCCCATGTTATCCTAATGGGAAAATTTCCAAATTTTCGTACATTTTAAAGTCTCATAACGACTTATTACCGTCAACGACGGACATAAAATTTGGCACAGTGATTCTTCAGGTCGTCCCCGACAAAAAAGTCCAAGGGGCCAAGTTTGTATTTTGCACGGTGTTGCCATGGCGATGCCTGCAAAACCCATGTTTTTGCATTTTGTGCATCAGCACTTCCCATGTGTTTTGACTTGTTTGGTGACAAGTGCAGCCCAAAGCCGCAATAAAAAAGGGACAAGTGGCGCGTTAGCGCCACCCACAGGGAGTGCCGGGTCGGCCGAGTGCGAAGCACGGCCCGCGAGGGCCGTTCGATGCCGCTTGCGGCTTTAATTTTTTTTTCTTCCTCTTCTGCTCTTTGAGCAGGAATTTGACCCCCTGAACATTTTCAAAAACTCACCAAATTTTGCCCAAAATTCAGGTCTGGCGAAAAATTTATTTTTTTATGTGGTGCATCATTGGGCATAAAAAAATGGCGCGACAGCGCCCCCTGCAAAAGTCAAAATACATTGCGTCAATGGGAGACGTCCCGACGTCAACTTTGCCGTAGAGCCACGAAATTCGGTACACGCATTCTTCAAGTGATGCCAAAAAAAAAAGATTATTATGGCCACGCCCCCTGACGCACCGGAAGTCGGCCATCTTGGATTGAAAATTCCAAAATGCAAAGTCAGCGTTTTCGCTGACGTCGCATTTTCGTCAACTCCTCTGAAGGCGCTTCACCTGCAGGGCTGAAATTCACTGTACATCATCTAGACAAGTGGGGCATCAAAAGTTATCCAATTTATGATGATCCCTTTTACGGTTTCCGTGCGGCAAAGCCGCAAAATTCCATCGGAATTTTTGCAATTTTCAATAGTCAAAATTTGCTCCCGTTTGCGCAAGCAAAGTCCGATTTTGCTCAAATTCGAATCAGTTGTAAAACTTTCATGCCTAATTCTCCTGATTGTGAAACAAATAAATTTGGCGCGACAGCGCCCCCTATAGAATAACAAATAAATTTGTATGGAAGGCTGAAAATTTAGTTTTCCCAAATGTTACCAAATTTGACACAAAATTCCATTGGGTCATCCCAATCAATAAAGTCAATTAGACCTATGTCGTTTTATGCACCGTGTTGCCATGGTGATGCACCAAACTGCCAATGTTATCCTAATGGGAAACCTCCCAATTTTTCCCATTCATGGGAAAAATATTAGTTTCATGGAATAATGTGAAATTTGGCACCATGACTCGTCATGTCATCCTGATGAAAAAAGTCAATGGGACCCATGCAATTTGTTTCACTGGGTTGCCATGGCGATGTGCGAAAGCGCCCATGTTATCCTAATGGCAAAATTTCCAAATTTTCATGCATTTCAAAGTCTTATAACGACTTATTACCGTCAACGACGGACATAAAATTTGGCACAGTGATTCTTCAGGTCATCCCCGTTGAAAAAGTCCGGGGGCCAAGTTTGTATTTTGCACGGTGTTGCCATGGCGATGCCTGGAAAAATCAAATTTTGCCATTTTGTGCATCAGCACTTCCGATGTGTTTTGACTTGTTTGGTGACAAGTGCAGCCCAAAGCCGCAATAAAAAAGGGACAAGTGGCGCGTTAGCGCCACCCACAGCGAGTGCCGGGTCGGCCGAGTGCGAAGCACGGCCCGCGAGGGCCGTTCGATGCCGCTTGCGGCTTTAATTTTTTTTTATTTCTTCTTTCTTCTGCTCTTTGAGCAGTAATTTGACCCCCTGAACATATTCCAAAACTCACCAAATTTTGCCCATAATTCAGGTCTGGTGAAAAATTTATTTTTTTATGTTGGGCGTCATTGGGCATTAAAAAATGGCGCGACAGCGCCCCCTGCAAAAGTCAAATTTTTGACGTCAATGGGAGACGTCAACGTCAACTTTTTCATACTGCCACGAAATTCGGTACATGCATTCTTCAAGAGATGCCAAATAAAAAAGATTATTGTGGCCACGCCCCCTGACGCACCGGAAGTCGGCCATCTTGGATTGAAAATTCCAAAATGCCGAGTCAGCGTTTTCGCTGACCTCGCATTTTCGTCAACTCCTCTGAAGGCGCTTCACCGGCTGGGCTGAAATTCACTGTACGTCATCTAGACAAGGGGGGCATCTAAAGTTATCCAATTTATGATGATCCCTTTTACGGTTTCCATGCGGCGAAGCCGCAAAATTCCATCGGAATTTTTGCAATTTTCAAATTTCAACATTTGCTCCCGTTTGCGCATGCAAAGTCCGATTTTGGTCAAATTCGAATCAGTTGTAAAACCTTCGGGCCTAAAGCTAATCATTATCACAGAAAGTAAATTGGCGCGATAGCGCCCCCTACAGAACATCTAATAAATTTGTATGGAGGACCGAAAATTTAGTTTTCCCAAATGTTACCAAATTTGACACAAAATTCCATTGGGTCATCCCAATCAATAAAGTCAATCAGACCTATGGCGTCTTTTGCACCGTGTTGCCATGGCGATGCGCCAAACTGCCAATGTTATCCTAATGGGAAACCTCACAATTTTTCCCATTCATGGGAAAAATATTAGTTTCATGGAATAATGTGAAATTTGACACCATGACTCTTCATGTCATCCTGATCAAAAAAGTCAATCAGACCCATGTCATATTTTCCACTGGGTTGCCATGGCGATGCGCGAAAGCGCCCATGTTATCCTAATGGGGAAATTTCCAAATTTTCGTACATTTCAAAGTCTTATAACGACATATTACCGTCAACGACGGACATAAAATTTGGCACAGTGATTCTTCAGGTCGTCCTCGTCAAAAAAGTCCAGGGGGCCAAGTTTGTATTTTGCATGGTGTTGCCATGGCGATGCCTGGAAAACCCATGTAATTGCATTTTGTGCATCAGCACAAATTGACTTGTTTGGTGACAAGTGCAGCCCAAAGCCGCAATAAAAAAGGGACAAGTGGCGCGTTAGCGCCACCCACAGGGAGTGCCGGGTCGGCCAAGTGCGGAGCACGGCCCGCGAGGGCCGTTCGATGCCGCTTGCGGCTTTAATTAGGCCCGAGCCCCTACAGGGCGTAGGGCCTATTGCTTCCGCAACGATGAGTGCGAAGCACTCATCGTTGCAGACTGTCTTCACGAAGTTGCGCGCGAAGCGCGCAACTTCGTGGCAGCACCGCGACCTTGCACAGACTCCTGTGTCCTAGCAACCCATGCCGTAGGCATGGGCTTGCATATTTGTTATTGCTAGCATGTCAGCGTCAACATCGAGTCAATGGGCGAAGCCCATTGACTCGATGTTGACGCTGACATGCGTTAACAGGAGTCAATAGGAGGAGTCCTCCCCCATCGCCCCCTGCACAGACTCCTGTGTCCTAGCAACCCATGCCGTAGGCATGGGACATGCATATTTGTTCTTGCTAGCATGTCAGCGTCAACATTGAGTCAATGGGCGAAGCCCATTGACTCAATGTTGACGCTGACGCAGCGCGAAGCGCTAATGTCTCCAAACACACTCCTGGCATCGAGCTCTATCCAAGCCCCCATGCCGCAGGCATGGGCCATACTTGTTACTGCTAAAATGAATGGAAGTCAATGGGAGGTCAATGGCGGACCCCGACGTCATGGCGAATGACGAGCGCGTTAGCGCTCGTCATTCGCCATTGACCCCACGGTGACGTGGGGAAAGTCGAGAGCTTTCAAAAAACGTATAATATGTGTTTCTAATGTTATCGGATATATTGTTTTTGCTAAAAATATTATTATTTTTTTTTTTATTTTTATTTCTTTCTTCTGCTCTTTGAGCAGGAATTTGACCCCCTGAACATATTCGAAAACTCACCAAATTTTGCCCAAAATTCAGGTCTGCCGAAAAATTTATTTTTTTATGTGGTGCATCATTGGGCATAAAAAAATGGCGCGACAGCGCCCCCTGCAAAAGTCAAAATACATTGCGTCAATGGGAGACGTCCTGACGTCAACTTCGGCGTAGAGCTACGAAATTCGGTACATACATTCTTCAAGTGATGCCAAACAAAAAATATTATTATGGCCACGCCCTCTGATGCACCGGAAGTCGGCCATCTTGGATTGAAAATTCCAAAATGCCGAGTCAGCGTTTTCGCTGACCTCGCATTTTCGTCAACTCCTCTGAAGGCGCTTCACCGGCTGGGCTGAAATTCACTGTACATCATCTAGACAAGTGGGGCATCTAAAGTTATCCAATTTATGATGATCCCTTTTACGGTTTCCGTGCGGCGAAGCCGCAAAATTCCATCAGAATTTTTGCAATTTTCAAAAGTCAAAATTTGCTCCCGTTTGCACATGCAAAGTCTGATTTGGCTCAAATTTGAATCAGTTGTAAAACGTTCCGGCCTAAAGCTACTCATTATGATAGAAACTAAATTGGCGCGATAGCGCCCCCTACAGAACATCTAATATATTTGTATGGACGGCCGAAAATCTAGTTTTCCCAATTGTTATCAAATTTGACACAAAAATCCATTGGGTCATCCCAATCAATAAAGCCAATCAGACCTATGTCGTCTTTTGCACCGTGTTGCCATGGCGATGCGCCAAACTGCCAATGTTATCCTAATGGGAAACCTCCCAATTTTTCCCATTCATGGGAAAAATATTAGTTTCATGGAATAATGTGAAATTTGGCACCATGACTCTTCATGTCATCCTGATCAAAAAAGTCAATCAGACCCAAGTCATATTTTTCACTGGGTTGCCATGGCGTTGCGCGAAAGCGCCCATGTTATCCTAATGGAAAAATTTCCAAATTTTCGTACATTTCAAAGTCTTATAACGACTTATTACCGTCAACGATGAACATAAAATTTGGCACAGTGATTCTTCAGGTCGTCCCCGTCAAAAAAGTCCAGGGGGCCAAGTTTGTATTTTGCACGGTGTTGCCATGGTGATGCCTGGAAAACTCATGTTTTTGCATTTTGTGCATCAGTCCTTCCACTGTGTTTAGACTTTGTTTAGTGACAATTACAGCCCAAAGCTGCAATAACATGGACAAAACTGGTGTGTTAGCGCCTCCTGTAGGGAGTGCTGGGTCGGCAGAGTGTGAAGCACGGCCCGTGAGGGCCGTTTGATGCCGCTTGCGGCTTAAATTTTTATTATTTTCTTCTTTCTTCTGCTCTTTTAGCAGGAATTTGACCCCCTGAACATATTCAAAAACTCACCAAATTTTGCCCAAAATTCAGGTCTGGCAAAAAAATATTTTTTTTATGTGTTGCATCATTGGGCATAAAAAAATGGCGCGACAGCGCCCCCTGCAAAAGTCAAAATACATCCTGTGTCCTAGCAACGTTGACGCTGACATGCGTCAACAGGAGTGAATAGCAGGAGTCGTCCCCCGTCGCCCCCTACACAGACTCCTGTGTCCCAGCAACCCATGCCATAGGCATGGGACATGCATGTTTGTTCTTGCTTCGCCCATTGACTCAATGTTGACGCTGACGCAGCGCGAAGCGCTCATGTCCCCAAACACACTCCTGGCATCGAGCCCTATCCAAGCCCCCATGCCGCAGGCATGGGCCATCTTTATTACTGCTAAAATGAATGGAAGTCAATGGGAGGTCAATGGCGGACCCCGACGTCATGGCGTGGGGTCATTCGCCATTGACCACACGGTGACGTGGGGAAAGTCGAGAGCTTTCAAAAAACGTATAATATGTGTTTCTAATGTTATCGGATATATTGTTTTTGCTAAAAATATTATTATTTTTATTTTTTTTCTTTCTTCTGCTCTTTGAGCAGGAATTTGACCCCCTGAACATATTCAAAAACTCACCAAATTTTGCCCAAAATTCAGGTCTGCCGAAAAATTTATTTTTTTATGTGTTGCATCATTGGGCATAAAAAAGGGCGTGACAGCGCCCCCTGCAAAAGTCAAAATACATTGCGTCAATGGGAGACGTCTTGACGTCAACTTTGCCGTAGAGCCACAAAATTCGGTACATGCATTCATCAAGTGATGCCAAACAAAAAAATATTATGGCCACACCCCTTGACACACTGGAAGCCATGTTGGATTGAAAATTCCAAAATGCAGACGTCGCATTTTAATCAACTCCTCTGAGGGGGCATCATCAGCAGGGCTGAAAATCACTGTACATCATCTAGACAAGTGGGGCATCTAAAGTTATCCAATTTATAATGATGCCCTTCATGGTTTGTTTGCCGCAAAGCCGCAAAATTCCATCGGAATTTTTTGAATTTTCACATGTGAAAATTTGCTTCCGTTTGCACATGTGAAGTCCGATTTTGCTCAAATTCAAATCAGTTGTAAAACTTTCTGGCCTAAAACTACTCATTATGATAGAAACTAAATTGGCGCAATAGCGCCCCCTACAGAATATCTAATATATTTGTATGGAGGACCGAAAATTTAATTTTCCCAAATAAAGTCAATCAGACCTATATCGTTTTATGCACCGTGTTGCCATGGCGATACGCCAAATTGCCAATGTTAACCTAATGGGAATGCTCCCACATTTTCCCATTCATCAGAAAAATATTAGTATCATGGAATATTGTGAAAATTGGCACGAGGATTCTTTTGTCATCCCGATCAAAAAAGTCAATTGGAACCATGTCATATTTTTCATTGGGTTGCCATGGCGATGCACAAAACAATATTTTCATAAATTACTAAATCTTCTAACAAGGACCTTCAGTGAAGAACGTGAAAATTGGCATAGTTATTCTTCAGGTCATCCCCATCAAAAAAGTCTGGGAGGCCAAGTTTCTATTTTGCATTGTTTTGCCATGGCAATGACTGGAAAAACCCATGTTTTTGCATTATTTGCATCAGCGCTTCCAATGTCCTTTGACTTTGTTTAATGAGCCAAAAGCCCCAATAAAACAGAGGCAAGCGGCACATCAGTGCCGCCCTTAGGGAGTGGCCGAGGGCAAAGCTCATGAAGTGCTAATCACCTATGGTCAAAACCATTGTTTACCAAATCCATTCTGCTGCTCCATATGTTGTCCAATGTTTACATAGAAATCCAGCATGTATCTTTTTGTCTGCCTAGTCCAGTCTGTCACTCAAAGTGATCCGGTCCGGGTTTTGCGCTGTGCTATAGTCAGGTCGACTCCTCTCAATGCTCCTCTCACAGACACCGGTGACAGAGCTGATGATGACATGACTAGGACAGATGTAGAAACTGTCGTAGTTCAGGAGTAAATTATACTGGACTTTGTAGATGATAATAAAATGCATATTAATGCTTACTCATGGTAAATGTTCACATTTTATATAGTGTGTTTTTCACCCTCAAGTCACTCAAAGCACTTTAGAAGTGGCACTTTTCATTACAAGCCAACTCTACTTTAAAAGTCCTATAATATGGAAAACCTGACTCTTGTGAGCTTTAAGCCATACTATGTTGTTACCACATCAAAACATACCTGTAATCCAACAGAGATGAGAAAATACCACAAAATGGGCCCTTTAAATAACTTTGTTAGCATCATTTGCTTGAAGAAGTCATTGAGGTGTGCATGTGTTCTGTAAAGTAGTGACAGGATGAAACAGGTTTGCTCCTGTGACTGTTGTGTTCATCTTGGCTGCTACTGTTATTATTTACAAGCATAAATAACTATATTATAACTTCAGAATTGTTAAGTGCAAATCATTACGGCCTTAATATGAAATTAAACGAAGTATAACATAATTCAATTAAACTGCTCAAATGTCTGAAAGTGTTTATAAAGTGTTTTACAGCCATTTCATTGTTTTAAACAATATTAAATACATGGTAATTTAAATATTACACTAATTAAACTGACAATTATATATCTATAATACCCAAATCTATATTTTTGTACTCTATCGTGCACCAGTATGTGATCACACACATGGATGGCCAAACTCATCTGCTAAACAAGTAAACTTAGTTTACTGGTTTGCAATCAGTAGTGTTGTCTGTGTAATCCCTCAGTTGTCCAGGTCTGAGCCACAGTAAAAGCCAAAAGTAAAATATGTCAACTGGACAAAAAGTTCCAGTGACAGATTTTATGTGTGGCTTTTACTAAAGTCAGTAGTGTTGCTGCTGTGGTAACAGATATATTGAATTATGACGTAAAATTAAAATTTTAACACACATTATACAGATGGATAATAAATATACCATACTTATATATATATATATATATATATATGCATATGATCATAACAAGAAAATCCTGATCCCGATCTAATGTCATATAATGATTATTTAATACAACTGTCAGATCATACTCACACTTTTTTCCCATCCATTCCTATTGGTTAACCCCTGTATGGCTCTGAGTGACAGCAGGATTTAACCCATTACAGTGTGAACTTTAAGAACCAGATTTTTTGATGTACCTCTTAAAGACAATAGAAAGACAACATGTACATGATTAGTGATAAAATCTACATTGTGATTTGACTCCCAGAAAATCATGATATAAATGCTTCACCATATTGCCCACATTCATTTCTAATCATGTTGGATGTAATTTTAACATCATTTTCCACAATTTACCTTTTGGATACCTTGAGTCTCTGACCAGACAAAGCATTATTCTTATTGGGCAGGTGCACAGTATTCATGTCACTTTATCAGCAGAAGGTTGGAACTGTGCAATAATGTTATGGTGTGGCCATATTTCCATGTTGATATTGTGCAGACCAGATGACTGTTAAAATGTGAATCTGAACCAGAGTAAACTTGATGACCATCTCATTTTGTCACTTTGATCCATTGATGCTTTATCCCTGAGCCACTAACTTTTTTTTGACTGAGTAAACCAAGTATTTACATGACCTAATGAGGCAGAATACAAGCACTTTATTCCATTCCCTGTTATCTAAGAAAAAAATATTTTACTGATTAAAAAAAGCATGTCCAACTATGTCACCATTAGCTGATTCTTCTATTAAGCCCCAATGACGCACAGCCAAACAATGTTTAGTTTCAGGTTTTAAAACTACCATATGTGCGGCTACATTATGGGAGGTCATGGACAGTATAAAGTGTGTGTGTGTGGTGTGCTGAGCTTCATTTAAAAGATTTTGTCTTACCAGTTCTAAATGAAATTGACAAAGACCATTTGAAATGTTCACCCATAAAACTGTATTGGTTTGTATTCAATTAAGAGATAAGAAAATATCTTATTACAATTGACACTGAAAAACATTTCTTACAGTTCAGTCTTTATACATAACATAGCATGTTGTTATTACAAATCAAAACATTAACTATCAACAAATAACTATATAGAATAAATATTAGGTATAAACAATGATTATAAATAAACAAGTGTGCAAAATCTAGCATGTCACTGTAACCCAAAAAGTCATCATTAAGTGCATATATATATATATTTATAAAACTATAATTATGCACATAATCATGCTTAACAGTACATACATAAACATCAATGAGCATTAAAAAAACAAAAAAAAAACATTGCATGTTGCTATTGCAAATGAAAATACTGCCATTATCTATCACAAAATAACTACAATGCAAATATGCAAAAACAATGATCAATACAGCTATATTCAATTCAATTAATTTTTGTAAGCCCAAAATCACAGCAGCAGTCGCCTCTTAGGGTGAACATGAGAATTGATTTTACAAACAGAAAGTTAGAAAATCAACAATGAAACAGAAATAGACAAGTAAATAGAGAACTGTCCCAGAACATTCCTGTGCTTAGAAACTTCGAGGAGAACCACAGTGAAGGATAGATCCACTCCCATGGACTCACAGCTGCAAATGTGTCCAGGACCAATGTGCATCCATATGTAGATAGATGTCAAGCCTACAGAGCCAGAGTCCACTCAACTAAGCCAGAGGGAGGCTCACCCATGGCAGGACAGGAGTCACCCCAGCCAGGCACTGGGTCATCCAGCCAGACGAGGGAAGGGAGGGTCCAAGTTCATGGAACAGGAATCAGGGCACAGGAGGGCATCTAGGTTCCAGTCATCACCGGGCAGTCAGTGGGAGGGCATCTGAAACAGTTGCACTCCCCAGAGGGGAGTGGGACAAGGAACAACATGTGAATAGCAATGAACAAACTCCAGGTGAACTGAATAGTGAATGTTTATGTGAGAATTCACATAAACATGATTATCGTCTGAGCATTACTAAAAATAAACATTTTTATTTTCCTCATTAATTTGGGGAACCACTCTTAGTCTGACCCATTACCAAGAACCTGTTTGTCCTGGGAGACTCGACCAGGAGCATAAAGCCCCTCACAACACGGCTCCTAGGATCATTTGGGCACGCAAACCTCTCCACCGCGATAAGGTGGTGGTTCAAGGAGAGGAGGAAAGGAAAGGAAACACAGGGACAGAGAGAGAGAGAGAGAGAGAGAAACAAAGGACAGAAAGGTCAGAAAGAGAGAGAGTTAACGAGAGAGAGAGTGAGAGTGTGTGTTAGAGAGGAGGAGGGGGGTTGAGAGGGGTAGAAAGAGGGGGAAGGGGCAGAGTTAGAGGAGGGGGTAAAGAGAGATAGTGAGTTAGAGAGAGTTGGATTTCACTTTAAGAGAGAAACTTGGGACTTGAGAGAGCTAGGAAGAGTAAGAGTAAGATGGTGATGAGAAACATTGAGTTACACAGACAGATGAGAGGTAAAGAGATATGGCTGCATACAGATGGCAGGGAAATGGAGAGAGAGTTGGACAGAAAGATATAATGAGTGGGAGAGATAGACAGGGGGAGAGAAAAGTACAGGTAGACCAGTCAGTGGAACTTTGACAAAGGACAAACCATACAGTATGTGTGCACTCATCACTGTATGGTCACATTATATACAAACATATACAAGTTAAATATACAATAAAAACACATCACCTGATTACAACACTTTAAAATTCATGATTAACAAGGCGCATGATAAATACTATAACACCACACTGACAAGTCAACAACCATTTAAAACCCATTACAAACTAACTCCATGATCCATAATTAAAACAACTTCATGTCATAAATGTAAATACATGATTAAAGACGACGCAACGCGCAACAATGTAAATAAATGATTAAAGACGAAGCGATGCACAACAATGTGATGAGATGTCAATAAACAACAACTGTCCATTTTAAATGAACCAATTCAGACTAAATATAAGGCCTATGTAGATGTACATTTGAAAGAAAATGCTATCCCTTCATGGTCGCTGAAGTACGTTGGCACCACTACAGAATCTATATCATACTCTGTAGATTTAACATATAAATGATCGATTAATGTCCCCCTCTCTGTTGTGGGAGATGTGACATATTGAACATAACCTTTTTCTATCATAAAATTGCAGAGATTTGAAGATTTCAATATGTCATCATTAAAATCTCCCATCACTACCACAGTGGCACAATGTGATTCAAGCCAATTCAATAATCTGTCCAAATTATACTTAAATAGAGACATGGGATATGACGGTGGACGGTAAATAACAGAAACTATAATTTTATACTCTGCAAAATAATTCACTAAACATTCTAAACTAAAATCTCGTACTGTGATTTCATAGTTAAGGTTTTCTTCACAATAAATACCAACGCCACCGTGCTGTTTAACCAGTAAACTAGTCAGTGCTGGATGGTTACTCTGCTGATAAGATAAACTACGGGGACGACTGTGGAAGTTATAACCTTCAATGTGACTAGTTTGAAAAGATGAATTTACAGTTAACCATGTCTCTACCACAGCGATACAGTTAGGCTGCCAGTGCTGTGTGCATAAAGCCAAATCTGACACATGCCGCTCTAAACCATGAACATTCATATAAAAGAATGTCAGGACATGTGCCTCTTGTAGGTGCCAGGGCATACTCTCGACTATGAAGGGAGGCATGTTCTGAAGCGCCGTTCTAATGCCATCGTTACAATAAATGGCATCTTCATCAAAGTCCTGAATGACAAGACCCTCTAAACTCCTAACGCGACTAAGGGCCACATACGCCTGACCCGCCGTGAATACCTGTTTAAGGGACACCACTGCTTGATCTACGGTAACTCCCTGTACTTTATGTACTGTGCACGCCCATGCGAGTTTAAGTGGAAACTGACGACGCTTTTCCCCTCGCTTATTTGCCTGCTCCTCCTCTGGTTCTATGCGGGTAGAACCAGTCAGGTGAGCAGGAGTACGTGTTTGCCTCCTCTTCTGTGCGCCTACCCGATCGTCGTCAAATTTAACATAGATTGCAAGAGGAGGCTGTTTATTCTGAGGATTTTCAACTATATATGTAACAATGCCACATACCCCATTTACTAAACCGTCAGCTAAATCTACATTTTTACAGAGCATAACACGCGCATTTACACCCAAGATTAAAGACTCCTCCAAACTGGCCTGTTTGGATTTATGGAGATGGCCTTGTATCTCGATTAACTTCCCGGTCTTTTTGTCATAGCCAAAATCACGCGCACTAATTGTTACTTTTTCTGGACAAACTCTATTCAATATCTTTAAATTATAATTTGATACAAAGCTGTTTTTGGTGAAAATGTGTAACACGTCAGGATCTTCGCCTGTTTCACAATGTTTTAATATATCTATGTCTCCATCGAGCAGTGGTGTCGACCTCGAGCGCACTCTAAGCCGGTTTAATAGCTCTGCAAAAGTGTTATCTTTTTGTCTGACTACAATTGTTAACTCCGCAATTTTGAATAAATCTGTGAATAAATTAACACCTATGTTTTCTTTGTACAGAGCTTGACCCATGACCGGTGATAATTGATAGAAATCCCCAACAGTGATAACAGACACATTTCCAAATGGAGAAAAGTCACCTGACTGTTTAATTTGACGCAATCGCCCATGAATATAAGTAAATAATTTTTTATCAACCATGGATATCTCATCGATAATTAAAATTTGTAAATCCATGTATTTGACGCGCAGTGTATTAATCTTTTCCTCCCCCAGCGGTGTGTAGGGGAGGGAAACATTAGTACCGATGCTAAATGTTGTGTGGATAGTAGCCGCCTGTAAATTATATGCTGCTATCCCTGTCGGAGCCGTTAATAAAACACTAACATTATCCGGACTATGGCAAATAGGAGCGAATAGACGCGACGCCTCATATTGAATTGCTCTGATCAGGTGACTTTTCCCTGTGCCTGCTCCACCTGTGATGAACACATGCAATGGCTCTGGGTTATTACCAGCTACTTTGTCTAAACACCATTGCCGTATTTTGTAAAAAATGGACAGCTGTTGCTCATTCAGAGTTTTCACAAGTAAAAGACCCTCTTGACGACTCATCACATTTCTTTTCTCTATGTGACAAACTTGTTCACTTCTTACAGCCAAGTCTGGAATAGCCTCTTGCTCCTGCTCAGAACCAACAGCCTGCAACATCTCTCTGAACTCCTCCCTCGACTCCAACCTCTCCACTTCCTGTTCTGGGCAGAGCAAGCCCCATGCATCTTCATGAATCTCTCCAGAATCCATCTGCTCATGAACCTCATCCAAGTCCTCAGCTGCAAGTTCGAATCGACGCCTATTTGAATCAACGATCGACTTAACCAATTGCACAGACCCGTCACTCAAACACACATCCCCAGTTTTATAGAAATGTTCGAATGTTTCAAATGGAGGCGGTTTCAAATCAGTATCGACGCGATACGGCATGAATAACTGAAGGATACTTTGATGAAATAACTCTGTGTTTTTAGTCTCAGAAAAACGCGCATATCGAACAACTGCGGGCTTGGTCCGTGTTCTTTTGGTAATTGCACCCAATCCGTTCTGTAAAAGAATTGGATTTTTACATTTGTCCGACAGCCCGAGCAAGCGATATTCGGATACGAATGTCGCGATGCACATGTCATTAAATGTGCTGTCATTTGGTCTATTTAAATAGCGGTCAATAGTGTTTGTCATCCAAATATCTTCCCCCATTTCATCATCTATTTCGCCAATTGGTTTACTCATACGTACTATATTATTACCTGTTGGGACAAATGTAACCTTTCGTGAAAATTCTTTTAAATGCATGTTTGTGACGCGATAGACAGCTTCCTGTGCAGAGACATCACGATTATGAAGATAAACGCTGCCTAATTTTTTAAATGCCTCTTTTGCACTGACATTACCTTTGGAAGCTTCTTTCTGTGCATTACTTAACAATAAACCCATATCCCTTTCTGCTTTAGAAATATATGAAATAATATAAACGACACAAGCCCACGCATCTACAACGTACTGGATGTCCATATTGGCATTCCAGCAGCTTAATAACTTCTCGTTGTAGTTATTAATCCACGCTTCGCCCACGTCCCTCTTTAAAACTATGTGTGTGTGTCCATCTAAAACACTGTACACTTGTTCAAATGTGAACTGCGATAAACCCAACGACGCAAACAACTCCTCTGCACTAAGACACAGGTTATTTTCATCAACGATAGCATTCTTCAGCACACTCATAATAAACTCCGCTTCCTCTTTTGTAACAAGAGGCTCTGATTCAGGATCCTTTTGTTTAATAAACGTGCGTGCAGATACCGGACGTGGAAAATTAAAACGACAGACTTTGTTGTTTTTTTTGCATGTTTTTGAGTGACGCTTAGAATGCTGCTGCACCGAAGTAACTTTTTCCAGTAAATCCGGATCAGAGGGTAGTTCACACGTAACATATTTATCAACAAACTGAACTACCTCCTCATCCGTATTTACTCCAAGCTTTGGAGCATTTTCAATCCAAAATAAACAATGGACGTGGGGAGACCCGCGCTGTTGGAATTCTACGCGATAAAAATAATCTATGACTTTACCGATTGGCTGAGCGGGGGAAAGAATAACTTTACGTAAGAAACGGCGCCAACGGGAATCAAACATGCGAGCCGCGGTTACAGGGTGACGACGTAAAAGGTCACATCTCTCAGCCCAATCTAAATCTTCAACACTCCGGGTACTACCTTCCTGCTTTAAGAGCGTTTTAAGGAGGCTTGGCCAGCGGAGGTCTGCGGAACTAAAAGAACAAAACCACGTCGGTATACCAAGCTGACGAATGCATGCAAATAAATCTTTTTGCGCAGTCTGCCAGAAAGGCGGTGTACCTCTAATAGGTTGCATAAAGCGATAACCATTGTCATACTGTAACAAATTTTCTAAAGCTTCTTCGCCTGCAGCAACATTAGCCTGACCGGAATGTCCCTTTCGCAAAGCTATTGACACTTTCGACACAACCTGCTGAACTTCCAACATATACAAAGCCAAAAACAGAAACTTAAAATTTTGAGCAAATCTACCATCCACATGTAGCAGTCTGTTAATGAAATATCTACACATGGTCAAAGGAACAGGCCGAGGACTATGGAATGTATTACGACCTAACGGGAACTCCTTTGGAAAACATTTAGCCTCATTCTCTCTATCTGACAACAAACTAACCGGACTGTTCCCCTCGGCTGGAGCCAAATTTAAAATACCCTCAAAATAGTGATCAAGAGCTTCCTGCGCAATATCGACCGGCATAAAAAATGTATCCTGATACATACAATGACGCTGTCTATCATGGAGAAGCTCATCATCTAAATCTTCCGCCTGCTCCTGATTTTCACTGACAACATCAACATCCACGCCCGTGTCCTTAACAGTTTCTTTAACATTAGCATCCGCACCCATATCAATAACTTCTTCTACATTAACGTGCACACCCGTATCCATAGCTTCCTCTTCCTGCCTCACAAACTCATTTACCCACTCTTCATTAAAATCAATGTCTAGATAATACTGGTTGTTCTGTTTAAGAAATGCAATGGCCCTCCGTACGCGCTCTGTATCTACATACTGATACTCATAATGTCCTTTATACGTTAGTTTACGCTTAAGTTTTACAGGCAATAAACAACCATCCATGTTACTACGCGGCAATAGCTTAACTGACTCACTAACCCTTGAAGGTACACATGTCACCGGACCGTGGATCCCTCTCTGACCCCCCTTTGGCAATGCTAAAACTTGCATAAAATTTATGTTAAGAGCAACTATGTGCTGTTCAACAGTGTTCAAGCAGGCTAGCTCAGGGGGAATGTCATCCAATTGTAAATTATTTATTGAACATTCTGATGGCATTTGACCTTTACAAAGTTTTGTGTTGCAAGTGTAGCAAATCCATAAACTACCTCTACAATCGGAGAGCGGGCATGGAGCTGGGCAATCATTATCGCATGTATGTAAATAGGCCTCAGAGATGCAGGCATTAGCTACATCCGCACATTTTGGTTTAACCATAAAGTCATCCTTTCTACAAGGTAAGACCTGGTTTCTAAATAACAGCTTTAAACACACGCAACAAATATACTCTGGACCATCTTGATCTTCCTTTAAAAACTGATCCAAAACAAAAGTAAAATTTTCCCGTTTTTGTTTCAATTGCTTTTGATTGTTCCTGAATGCTGCCCGAGTTTTGTTTTTAAAGTGTTCATTATTGTGATATTTTTGTTTGCCAAATGCCTTCACTTTTTGTTGATGTTGGGGATTTGCTTTGTACTTAAGTTTACTGGCTGCCTTAACATTTTGTTTATGCTGCAGATTAACTTTATATTTGTGGATGCTAGCAGCTTTAAGTTTATTTTGATAATTCAAATTTAATTTATATTTGTTGATACCAGCCGCTTTAAGTTTATTTTGATAATTCAAATTTACTTTATATTTGTTGATACCAGCCGCTTTAAGTTTATTTTGATAATTCAAATTTACTTTATATTTGTTGATACCAGCCGCTTTAAGTTTAATCTGGTGATTTAAATCAACTTTATATTTGTGGATGCTTGCAGCCTTTAGTCTATTCTGATATTCTAAATCAACACTGTATTTACTTTTATATGTTGATTTAAGATGCTCTCTAAACTCCATGCTGGTTCTGTATTTCTGTTTATTTGCTACATTAATTGCTGCCTTTTTTCTCTCTCTATACTCTGAATCATCTCTATATTTTTGTTTACCTCTTTTTTTGGAGGCATCTTGAACATGTGTGTGGTGTGTGATATAATGTGTCCTCCGTTTTTGTATTACTATGTCATGATGTGCGTTGTAGCTGCTTTTCAAATGCTTCAGTTTTTTCTTTTGTATATACTTCGATACTATAGGTTTTATATGAATATCATCATCTACATTAACCTGAGATTTGAGAGCTACTGTTTTAGACCTAATATTGTAGCTCCCCATTGAAAATGTATAGACCCTGCAGCATTCATAACAAGCATTAGCATTTGGTAATTTCACACAAATTACATTTTCATAATGGCTGTTAATATTCTCTATGTAAATGCCATTGTTTGACAGAGGCTCGGTAGTACAACCGTATTTCAGCCAATGTCCATTAAAAAATGTAAGTATGTCGACGCCTAAAAAATCTGCGGCCGCATGGATTTCTACCTCTGTGGCCCATGTGCCAACTTTACGCATGTTTGACTTGCTGATATATTGGTCCACAGAAGAGTGGCCATCGCGCAAAAGGGGGTTGTATTTAGAAGGATTTTTTTCAAGCTGTTTCACAATCGCAAGTCTAATTTTTCTATGGTATTTTTGAGTGCCACTAATGGCCTGTGAAACTGCCCGAAAGAAACAATTACCATCCGCAACTATTTTTTCATTTTGACATGGCACACCCAATGGCCCTACAGTTTTAGGATCTGCTACACTGGGCTTCTGAAACTCAGCCTTAATGTGTTTACATAAATCCTTACAAACACATTCACTGAGGGGATTGAAGGACAGGGCATTGTCTTGAACACTGGTGCACAGCACATCTACATCAACCACAGTGTCTTCTGTCGTTTTGTTTAGGGGTACAGAAGAAGAAACTTCTGTGGCCTCTTGGCGCTTTAAGCCCCTCACACTATCAGAAACAACTTCAATGTCCTGTTTTGGGTTTTTGTCAGGGAGTACAGAAGAAGAAACTTCTGCGGCCTCTTGGCACTTTAAGCCCCTCACACTATCAGCTGCAACAACAACATCAACACCAGTCAATTCAAACTCTTTGAAAGACTCATCTGAATCATCACCATAGCATGCAGCCAATGTGCAAAAAAAACTATACAGCTCATCAATATGACTAAAATACATAACCACACTTTTACCATCAGGATCTACCAACCCTTCAGCACTACGCGAGTGAGAATCGACTACAGCATACCGCCCATTGTCTTTAATAACGGCACAAGCAGCACCACAGAGTGTCATAAGACATGTGTCGTACTGTGCCAACATCTGTTCTAAACCACCATCTAAGGTTACCCACGAGCCCGCTTCAATAAACTCATGTTCGACAACATTTGCAGCCCCATTAACTGGCTGACTGAAAGAAAAGCTAAACTGCTGCCCATCTATAACCGACTCACGTGGCAGGTCTGAAGCAATTAACAAGTCACGCCCATGAGTCAAGCCCCGATTCCGACGGTCGGTGTACAGTGCATCCCCAAGATTCAAAACCAAATCTAACTGCCTCTGATCCCATGAAAACACATTACACACCGAGTGCTTAGCTAAAGCTACCAAAGCTATCGCCATACACTGTACACCTGCATACTCGAACCTAAAATCACCCTGATGAAAACTACCCCTCACGACAGAAGGAAGACCGACGGGTACAACATGTGCACAACAAGACTTATCTTTGTCAGAAGCTCTCTCCTCTTGGACAGCTGGTGGAGGGCTGAGAAGAGAAGGCTGACTGGTCACAGAAGAAGAAGGCTGACAGGTCAGAAGAGGACAGGTCAGAGGCGGCAGCGGCGGGGTCACAGGAGGGCTGATGTCCATGGCCTTAAAGATGCAAAGAAAATATATTATTAAACTAATCTAATCAGGCTGTTGCTGTACACTTAATTTTTCTGCAATATAATACTACTACAATAATAATAACCTTAAAAATAAACTCACCTCGTCCATCAACATCTGCATTTGGTCCCTGGAACTGGCAAGTGACGTTCCTGGAGTCACTTCCACATCTCCGGACTGCAAAAACATGTCTACATTAGCACATATTCTGTTTAAATGATAAACATATTGGAGAATAAAAACAAAACACAAGAAACAAAACAAACCTCGTCCTCCAGGAAAGTATCCAGGATGACGACGCTGGTAGGGGACGTTCCTGGTGTCACCTCCACCACAACTGCCTCCGCCTACAAAACAATATATAATTAAAAACAATTACAGGCAACAATGTGTAGAAGACAATCAACATATTCAAAATGACACAAACCTGGTCCTCCCGGAACGAATCCAGGATGGCCACGCTGGTAGGGGACGTTCCTGGTGTCACCTCTACCACAACTGCCTCCGCCTACAAAACCATATATAATTAAAAACAAGTACAGGCAACAATGTGTCAAAAACAATCAACATATTCAAAATGACACAAACCTGGTCCTTCTCCACTGCAGGCACGAAGCTGGATGGTGAGCCGGGTCTCACCTCCACAACCACAGACGCTGCCTCCGCCTTCATAAAATGTAATAATATTAATATTTTTTTTAAAAAGCACAAATTCAACAAAACATGTCTGAAAATGTGTAACACTCACCT
Organism: Periophthalmus magnuspinnatus; assembly: GCF_009829125.3. Classification (NCBI taxonomy): domain Eukaryota; kingdom Metazoa; phylum Chordata; class Actinopteri; order Gobiiformes; family Gobiidae; genus Periophthalmus; species Periophthalmus magnuspinnatus. The sequence continues at coordinate 15,598,165 of NC_047141.1, forward strand.
GCCACTTGGGCCGGCGTTTCTTTGAGGAAGCAGTCTTGCGACGCCTCGCCCGAGACGTCTAAAACAAAAAAGGATACATAAGTTACTCAATCTCACACTAGGCAATTGTTAACTTTTAGCAATGAGAAAATAACACAAGACGCTTACCTTCTTTCCCGAAGGAAAGGTGGCCACGTCCTCCACAGAGCTGGTCAGGCCAAATGGAAACCTCGCATCCATCTCGACCAGCATAGCAGGGCTGAAGAGGACGGGCGACAGGGGGATGGAGAAGACGGTCTCCACCTTACAACAGAAATAAAAAAAAATATATAAATCACAATACAACATTAATGTCAACGTCAATATTTAAAGACAGGAATGACATTTACTAACCTCCCGTTGAACCAGGCGCCCCTTGGGACCCACAGGGGAGGCCGAGTCCCTAGGCTGGTTCTGTAACGAAAATATACATTAAGAAACAGAATAAACCACTTGGGCTTGAAACTAAAAAAGTAACAATCTCTCACCTTTCTGCCCCGCACAATGGGAATCCACTCAGGAGGGGGTGGTCGTGGCACGGGCAGCGGTCCCGTCACAACCACTCTTGGCGAGACCCTTCTGGTGGATGTGCGAGGGCGGGGCGCCGCCACAGAGGAAGCGGGGGAAGAGACCTCTAGCTGCGTGTAGCAAGCCTGCCACAGCAACTGAACAAGGATTCCCATCCCAGCGTCATCACTCAGGTGGATCTGAAACAAAATTATAACGACATGTTACATAAAACCACTCACATGCAAAAAGGAAGTTGGTAAAATGAGAGCGTAGATTGTACTTACGCCATCCCTGCACCACAGCTCTCGTCGGTGTCGGGGAAAGTGGTCGGCTATCTGGACAAAGTTGACCTGAAAGCGGGCTGACACACGGTGGTACTCCTGGCGAAGGAGGGTCTGAATTTCCACGCTGCCAGCAAGGCGAGGTGGGAAATCCACGACACACACCTTAAGAAATAAATCACCATTTACCAACTACACAATACAATCATTATCAAAGAATTGCAGCTATTTTACATACCTTTGGCCAGCGGCCGCAGACATACCTGAGGAGTTGGCCAAACTCCTCTGCAGCCTCGTCAACCGTCCTGCTGGCCGTGAGGTTGTTGCACGGCGCCATGACACACACCAAAGCGGGCTCTGAAAAGAAGACAATCATTCGTTCAACTTTCTCAATGACATTGTACATGGTTCAACTATTTAATGTTTACCAAAGATGATCTAATGGTCATTACTAAACTCACCTTTGGGTAGGTGCTTAGCCGTCATAGCCGCCAGCTGCATCCGAAGGTCACGGGCAGAACCTCCGGGAGTCGCACTGATGGCAAAGGACAGACAGCCCTCTGGCATCGGCACGATGGCATCAACGACAGCACGAAGATGCGAGTTCCCGACAATCAGAACGAACTAGAAAAAAGAAGAAAATATTTAACAATCCTCAACTATTACTTAAGAATTTGTTTCATACTGAAACTCATAGACTTGCCTTCTTGTCGGAGGACAAGTCCGGCGGCAAGTCCAACTTGTGGCACTTCCCGGTGACAGTGGAAGTTGGCCACGGCTTCACCGAATGGCGAGAACCAGTACCAAGGCCTAAAAAGAACCAAGTTTAAAAAAAACCTCAGCATTTACAAAACTAGACAGACATGAAGGTTGTAAAAACATACTGAAATACACTTACGGGTAAAGGTCTCGGCACCGGTGGAAAAAGGCGGAAGGTGAACCGCTATCGGGAAAGCAGGCTTTCCCTCAAGCTGCTCCTCCCTCCTCCTCTTCGCAGCAAGGGAGCGCTTCCATCCCTTGTCCTTAGGCATCTGAAAATAACAAAGTTATAATTGTTACAATTAAAATAAGTAAACGTAATATTTTAAGAGTCAAACCTAGCCCTAAACCAATACATTGGAAAGCAAAAGGTATAAACTAAATATTTCTAATATATGCATCTAACTGAAATGATGTCAGGGCCCCGATTTTGCCACTTGTGCTGCATAATCTACTGACCTTGTTATAGTATTTACTGGAAAATCGCCTACCTCGAGCAGCTTTAAGATTAACCTTAGCAAGTAGGATCACACCCTGAGCAGCAGTTACCAAACCACAACACAAATGAGCTACAAAACCAAATCGTATATGCATGAAGCTTAATGATATTTACAGGTACAGTTATGGACAAGACCAAGACCAGGACTAAAATTAACACCAGAATGGAGAAAGAATAGATTAAATAAACACTTTTATGATCAAAATAAGTCTAAAACTGGTCTTAACTAAATCAGTACTACACCATGACAAGACCAGAACCATTTAAAGCTAAATAAATACCATAATGACTCAGTATGGATTATATAAGAAACACTTATAATCAGACCAGGACCAGACCAGAACCAGACCTAATTAAAGTAAAGTTATAACCATAATGACTCAACATCATGACTCAACACTGTTACAATCACAGCAGGTCTAAATGAGACAGTAGTATTAGACAAGGACTAAACCATGATTGGACCGGGCTAGGTCTAAAACCAGGACCGGACCAGAACTAGACCAGGCTTAGACCAGGACTAGACCAGGACTAGGTCTAAACCCATTCTAAATCAGAACCGGACCAGACCTTGACTAGGCCTGGACTGGACCAGGACTAAACCAGGACCAGACACATTGAAAGCAAAGTTATGACCAATATGAGTGAGCATAAGTCGTATAACACACACTGAACAATAACAGTACAACCAGGACTGGACCAAAATCCAATACATACACATATGGTTACTACAAGAGTTTAGTAAAATAAAACAAAACCTAGTCTACAATATAACAGTGACAAAACAGTGAGTGAACCAGGATTCAGGTCCAAAACCATCTCAAAACAGACTAAACCAGACTAGGTCCAAACCCTTTCTAGTAGAGGACCGGACCAAGACTAGACCAAGACTAGACCAAGACTAGACCAGGACTAGACCAGAACACAAGTGAAAAATTCTATCTCTTCTGAGACACTTCAAAGAGCACACATTCACAAAACAGACACTGCAACTGCATAGGAATCAAGACTCCTGCTCTTGGAATGAGTGATATCACTGGCTGTTTGTAGGTTCACTGCTTTCTGATTGGTCAACACATATCAAAATCTGGACTAGATCAGGACAACACCACGACAAGACCAAAACAGTTCAAAGCCAAGTATTCACCATGATAAATGAGCATAAACTGTATAAGACACACTCACAATTGCATTAAGACCAGACTAGGACCAGACTGGGACCAGACCAGGACTGGGCCAGGACTAAACTAGCTCTAAACCAGCTCTGGACCAGGACTAGACCAAACTAGGACTGGACCAGACTAGGTCTAAACCCGTTTTAATCCAAGACTAGACCAGGACAAGACTAGGACCACACCAGGACCACACCCAGACACATTTAAAGCAAAGTTATGACCATTACGAATGAGCATAAGTCGCAATATACACAGTTAACAATCACAGTACAACCAGGACTGGGCCAGGCCTAGACCGGGCCTAGACCAGACCCAGACCAGGCCTAAACCAGAACACAAGTGAACAATTCTATCTGGTATGAGACACTTCAAACCACACACATTCACAAAACAGACAGTCACTGCAACTACATAGCAACGGCATAGCAACCAAGATTCCCGCTCTTGGAATGAGAGATATCACTGGCTGTTTGTAGGTTCACTGCTTTCTGATTGGTTAACACATATCAAAATCTGGACTAGATCAGGACAACACCACAACAAGACCAAAACAGTTCAAAGCCAAGTATTCACCATGATAAATGAGCATAAACTATATAAGACACACTCACAATTGCATTAAGACCAGACTAGGACCAGACCGGGACTAAACCAGGACTAAACCAGGACTAAACTAGCTCTAAACCAGCTCTGGACCAGGACTAGACCAAACTAGGACTGGACCAGGCTAGGTCTAAACCCGTTTTAAACCAAGACTAGACCAGGATAAGACTAGGACCACACCAGGACCACACCCAGACACATTTAAAGCAAAGTTATGACCATTATGAATGAGCATAAGTCGCATTACACACACTTCACAATCACAGTACAACCAAAACTGGACCAGGACTGAAACAGGACTAAACCAGGATCAGACTCATTTAAAGCAAACTTACAGCTTATGAATGAGGATAAGTTTTATAACACACTTACAATCACATAACAACCAGGACCAGATCAGGACCGGGCCTAAACCGTTCTTACACAGGGCCATATCAGGACTAGACCCGGACTAGGCTATACTGGACCTGACTGGACTGGGACTAGACCAGAACACAAGTGAAAAATTCTATCTCTTCTGAGACACTTCAAACTGCACACATTCACAAAACATAGGAACCAAGATTCCTGCTCTTGGAATGAGTGATATCACTGGCTGTAGGTTCACTGCTTTCTGATTGGTTAACATATATCAAACTCTGGACTAGATCAGGACAACACCACGACAAGACCAAAACAGTTTAAAGCCAAGTATTCACCATAATCAATGAGCATAAACTGTGTAAGACTAGACCAGAACACAAGTGAAAAGTTCTATCTCTTCTGAGACACATCAAACCGCACCCATTCACAAAGCAGACTATCACTACAACAGCTTAGCAATCGCATAGAAACCAAGATTCCCGCTCTTGAAATGAGTGATATTATTGGCTGTTTCTAGGCTCACTGCTTTCTGATTGGTTAAAACAAACAAACACACACGCGCACACACAGGACCAGAACCAGGACTAGACTGGGTATAAACCAGGAATAGACAAAGACCAAAACTTAAACCAACAAAAGTCATAGTGACTCAACATCATATGTGAAAAGCATTATTTTAAAATCACAGTAGGTCTATGCAAATGAGTTTATTAAATTTTTCCCCAAAATCCCATGCATACACAAATGGTTACAACAACAGTTAGCTAAATTAAAATAAAAGCTAGTCTAGAATATAACAATGACAAAACAGTGAGTAGACCAGAATTCAGGTCCAGAACCATCTCAAAACAGACTAAACCAGACTTTAACCCGGGACACTGGACCTGTACACATAATACTGGACCTGACCGGACCGGGACTAGACCAGAACATAAGTGAAAAATTGTCTCTTCTGAGACACTTCAAAGAGCACGCATTCACAAAACAGACACTGCAACAGCATAGGAACCAAGACTCCCGCTCTTGGAATGAGTGATATCACTGGCTGTTTGTAGGTTCACTGCTTTCTGATTGGTCAACACAGAGCACACTAGACCAGGACCAGGACTAGACCAGGTCTAAACCAGGACTAGGCTAGATCTAACCCAGGTCAGACCAGAACTAGACAAGAACACAAGTGAAAAATTCTATCTGTTCTGAGACACTTCAAACCACACATATTCACAACACAGACTGCAACTGCATAGGAACCAAGATTCCCGCTGTTGGAATGAGTGATATCATTGGCTGTTTCTAGACTCACTGCTTTCTGATTGGTTAACGCACGCGCGCGCGCACGCACACACACACACACACACACACACACACACACACACACACACACACACAGACCAGACCAAGGACTAAACTTTAGCACTTTAGCACTAAAAGTATAGTCCGTAGAAACACATACAGCCTCATGTTACAAGACCGTGACTAAACAAGAATATTAGCAGTTTAACGCACACATACACAGCCCATATAAAACATTAGCCACACAGCACATGGGGAAACGCCCTAAATAAAACGTTAGTTTAGCTTTTACAAAATAGACGGTGAATATTAGCACATTAGCACGCACACATACACAGCCCATATAAAACATTAGACCAGGACTAAACCAGAACACAAGTGAACAATTCTAACTGGTATGAGACACTTCAAATCAGTAAGGATCAGTAACAACAAAACAGAGCAAGAACAGACTTAATACAACTTTTACAACGACAATAGGTCTAAAACTGGCCTGAACATGATCAAAACTTGGACTAGATCAGGACTACACCACAAGAACAAAACCGTTTAAAGCAAAGTATTCATGAGGACAAGACACACATACAATTGCAGTAAGACTGCAGTAAGACCACAAAACTTAAACCAACAAACATCATAATGACTCAACATCAATTGTGAAAAGCATCATTTTAAAATCACAGATCATCTGTGCAAACGAGTTCATTACATTTACATTACATACAAGTCCCCAAAATCCAATACGCAATACACAAATGGTTACACAAAAGCTATACCTTGTTATAGTATTTACTGGAAAATCGCCTGCCTCGAGCAGCTTTAAGATTAACCTTAGCAAGTAGGATCACACCCTGACCAGCAGTTACCAAACCACAACACAAATGAGCTACAAAACCAAATCGTATATGCATGAAGCTTAATGATATTTACAGGTACAGTTATGGACAAGACCAAGACCAGGACTAAAATTAACACCAGAATGGAGCAAGAATAGATTAAATAAACACTTTTATGATCAAAATAAGTCTAAAACTGTACTACACGATGACAAGACCAGAACCATTTAAAGCTAAATACATACCATAATGACTCGGTATGGTTTATATAAGAAACACTTATAATCAGACCAGGACCAGACCAGAACCAGACCTAATTAAAGTAAAGTTATAACCATAATGACTCAACATCATGACTCAACACTGTTACAATCACAGCAGGTCTAAATGAGGACAGTAGTATTAGACTAGGACTAAACCATGATTGGACCGGGCTAGGTCTAAAACCAGGACCGGACCAGAACTAGACCAGGCTTAAACCAGGACTAGGTCTAAACCCATTCTAAATCAGAACCGGACCGGACCTTGACTAGGCCTGGACTGGACCAGGACTAAACCAGGACCAGACACATTGAAAGCAAAGTTATAACCAATATGAGTGAGCATAAGTCGTATAACACACACTGAACAATAACAGTACAACCAGGACTGGACCAAAATCCAATACATACACATATGGTTACTACAAGAGTTTAGTAAAATAAAACAAAACCTAGTCTACAATATAACAGTGACAAAACAGTGAGTGAACCAGGATTCAGGTCCAAAACCATCTCAAAACAGACTAAACCAGACTAGGTCCAAACCCTTTCTAGTAGAGGACCGGACCAAGACTAGACCAAGACTAGACCAGGACTGGGCCAGGACTAAACTAGCTCTAAACCAGCTCTGGACCAGGACTAGACCAAACTAGGACTGGACCAGGCTAGGTCTAAACCCGTTTTAATCCAAGACTAGACCAGGACAAGACTAGGACCACACCAGGACCACACCCAGACACATTTAAAGCAAAGTTATGACCATTATGAATGAGCATAAGTCGCATTACACACAGTTAACAATCACAGTACAACCAGGACTGGGCCAGGCCTAGACCGGGCCTAGACCAGACCCAGACCAGGCCTAAACCAGAACACAAGTGAACAATTCTATCTGGTATGAGACACTTCAAACCACACACATTCACAAAACAGTCACTGCAACTACATAGCAATGACATAGCAACCAAGATTCCCGCTCTTGGAATGAGTGATTTCATTGGCTGTTTCTAGGCTCACTGCTTTCTGATTGGTTAACACATATCAAAACCTGGACTAGATCAGGACAACACCACAATAAGACCAAAACAGTTTATCCATTTAAAGCACACTTACGGCCATAATGCATGAAGATAAATTTCATAACACACTTGCACTCACAGAAGAACCAGGACCAGACTAGGACCGGATTAGGACAGGACCAGGACTAGATAAAACTTGGATTGGACCAGTCTAGGTCTAAACCCATTCTAATCCAGGACTGGACCAGGACCGGACCATACCAAGACTAGGACTGGACCAGACTAGGTCTAAACCTGTTCTAATCCAGGACAAGACTAAGACACATTTAAAGCAAAGTTTTGACCATTATGTATGAGCATAAGTCGTATAACACACATTTAACAATCACAGTACAACCAGGACTGGGCCGGGCCTAGACCAGACCCAGACCAGGACTAAACCAGAACACAAGTGAACAATTCTATCTGGTATGAGACACTTCAAACCACACACATTCACAAAACAGACAGTCACTGCAACTACATAGCAACGGCATAGCAACCAAGATTCCCGCTCTTGAAATGAGTGATATAATTGGCTGTTTCTAGACTCACTGCTTTCTGATTGGTTAACGCGCGCGCACGCACACACACACAAAGAACAGACCAAGGACTAAACTTTAGCACTTTAGCACTAAAACTATAGTCCGTAGAAACACATACAGCCTCACGTTACAAGACTGTGACTAAACAAGAATATTAGCAGTTTAACGCACACATACACAGCCCATATAAAACATTAGCCACACAGCACATGGGGAAACGCCCTAAATAAAACGTTAGTTTAGCTTTTACAAAATAGACGGTGAATATTAGCACATTAGCACGCACACATACACAGCCCATATAAAACATTAGACCAGGACTAAACCAGAACACAAGTGAACAATTCTAACTGGTATGAGACACTTCAAACCACACACATTCACAAAACAGACACTGCACTGCTTTCTGATTGGTTAACACATATCAAAACCTGGACTAGATCAGGACAACACCACGATAAGACCAAAACAGTTCAAAGCCAAGTATTCACCATGATAATTGAGCATAAACTATATAAGACACACTCACAATTGCATTGCAAAAGCCAAAACCATTTAAAGCAAAGTATTCATGAGGACAAGACACACTTACCATTGCAGTAAGACCACATCAGGACCACATCAGGACCAGACCCATTTAAAGCTCACTCAACTAGGACTAAACCAGGACTAGACCAAGACTAAAACTTAAACCAACAAACATCATAATGACTCAACATCAATTGTGAAAAGCATCATTTTAAAATCACAGATCATCTGTGCAAACGAGTTCATTACATTTACATTACATACAAGTCCCCAAAATCCAATATGCAATACACAAATTGTTACAACAAGAGTTGACTAAAATAAAACAAAAGCTAGTCTAGAATATAACAGTGACAAAATAGTGAGTAGACCAGGACTCAGGTCCAAAGCCATCTCAAAACAGACTAAACCAGACTTTAACCTGAGACACTGGACCTGCACACATAATACCGGGCCTGATCAAAACCAGGACTAAACCAAATCATAGCAGAACTGAAAGTGGTTCCTAACAAACAGCGCAGTTTTGTCCTAAGCTGCAAGTTTACAGTCACGTCCGTGCATAAGGAACTCTCCTGAGGCCCTGACAAGTGCCCCTGACACGTGCTACGGGATCCAGCTACGATGAGCTACCTACTAGGCCCAACAAACACTTTAACGCAATAAAGTTATATCTGCATAAGTACAAATCAGCCACAAGTTACAAGATCAAGACTAAAGAATAATATTACTACTTTTAAGCACACAAAAACCTATATATAGGCCAGTATTTGATAGGACAACAGCACCATGCAGCTGGGATTAGCGGGCCTAGGCCTCCCTTGGTACTAGGCCTCACTAGCACTTTAGCACTAAAAGTATAGTCCGTAGAAACACATACAACTGCACGTTACAAGACCGTGACTAAACAAGAATATTAGCACATTAGCACGCACACATACACAGCCCATATAAACTATTAGCCACACAGCACATGGGGAAACGCCCTAAATAAAACGTTAGCTTAGCTTTTACACAATAGACGGTGAATATTAGCACATTAGCACGCACACATACACAGCCCATATAAAACATTAGCCACACAACACATGGGGACACGCCCAAGGAAAAAAGTTAGCTTAGCTTTTACACAACACGGTGAATTTTCACTACAGCTACATTCAACTAACAAAGCAGCTTTATTTAACACACATTTGAAGTAACCAGCAGTATAAAGTAAATAAAAGTCAGATTTCTTACCTTTATCCTAAGTTCTGCGGTCCGGGATTGAGAACAAAGATGGTTTGATGTCCTCAGTCAAAAGGATTGGCAAAAACACGGATTCACAGGACAAAATCACGGACAAAAGACACACGACGAAAAACAGTAATCCGGTGATCCGATGATCGCAAAATCGACGTAAAGTCAGCGAAAAGACAGCGAAAGGGCAGTCAAGTGCAGCTCAAACTTTGGAAGAATGAGAGGCACAAAGGGGCAGGGCGACTCTGCACCTGTATTTAACACTTCTGCAGCGTCATCAGTGGTGCGAACTCTCAGCCAATCAGAAGCCAGGGAAAGTGAGACTTCTTTTCTCTGATGTGTCTCTCAGCCAATCAGGACTGAATATTTTGATTCAAAAGTCTTCAGTCTGACCAACTCTTACAAAATGGCTGAATGTTTTTTTTCAAAAATTCTCCAGCCTTTTGTATGGAAGCCCGTTTCCGCCATGAAAAAAAAAATAAAAGCCCCACAGAAAGTCGAAATTACGAGTTTTAAACTCGTAATTATGAGTTTAAAACTCGTAATTATGAGTTTAAAACTCGTAATTATGAGTTTAAAACTCGTAATTATGAGTTTAAAACTCGTAATTACGAGTTTAAAACTCGTAATTAGGACTTTTAAAACTACTAATTATGAGTTTAAAACTCGTAATTATGAGTTTTAAAACTACTAATTATGAGTTTAAAACTCGTAATTAGAACTTTTAAAGTCTTAATTGAGCTTGTAGCACACTGCAACTGAGTGTACAGAGCAGAGGAGACAGGAGGAGGACTGTTATGTTTATCACCTACATACTTTTAAAAAATGAATAAATTAAGCTCCAGTAAAGTTTCTGGCGTCTTGAACAAATCAGTGGGCCCTGAGTGCTGTTCTGACCACTCATGAGCTGTGCTCTGTGTCTGTGAGCGCTCGTTTTCCTGGTCTGAGCAGAGTGCCAGCTGGTCACAACCCCGCTGGTTTATTGAGGAAATTATTAAAATACCAAATTCATTTAATCAAAATTGATAAGGTTCACTTTTTGTAAATGTTACATTCCCAAAATTACGAGTTATAAACTCATAATTCATACTTTTAAAAGTCCTAATTACGAGTTTTAAACTCATAATTAGTAGTTTTAAAAGTCCTAATTACGAGTTTTAAACTCGTAATTACGAGTTTTAAACTCATAATTACGAGTTTTAAACTCATAATTACGAGTTTTAAACTCATAATTACGAGTTTTAAACTCATAATTACGAGTTTTAAACTCATAATTACGAGTTTAAAACTCGTAATTTCGACTTTCTGTGGGGCTTTTATTTTTTTTTTCATGGCGGAAACGGGCTTCCATACTTTTGTTTGACCAAACCTTGCAAAATGGCTGAATGTTTTGTTTAGTTTTTTTCAAAACTTCTCCAGTCTTTTGTTTCACCAATCCATATTATGGCAAAATAGCATCTAATAAACGTATCATAATATCTATCTATGTAGAATTGTATTTATTCTCTTCAAAATAAAATTGAATGAAATGAACTGATTAGTTACACATATCATTGAGGGATTTAAATGCTCACTACATAACCCCACACTCTTTAAACAGATTATATAGTGCACTCCTTCACAGAGTGATTCGGACACACAGCTCATTACAGTCAGGTCATGTGACTGTTTGGGTGAAAAAAGTATAAAGGCGAAACTCTGCTAAAACTTGATCTCTGTCATAAATAATGATCAGATTTGACTGGCACACAAATAGTTATGGATTAATATCATACAAACTGGACCTCACGCAAATGGATTGGATTATTCATTTTTTTAAATCTGAGATGTGGAAATTGTTGCTATTTTAAACCAAAATGGTTTATTTAAGACTGTTTTAATCATAATCAGGATCAACAGTGTTATACAACAGCACTTCCTTCTGCTTCATTCAGTTGTATTGTAGCTCTGTTGTTTTTCCAACTCTCGCAGTGCATTGTGGTCTATATTGACCAGTATAGTGACCACTGATGCCCGGTACTTTTCAAAGTGTATTGTGGGAAATTTTGAGTGCCCTACTTTTTCATCTACTGGACATTAGGACACGAAAAATGACGTGATCCCTAAATAGTGTCCTAATTAGGGAATAGTGTGGATGTTTGGACAGAGTCTTGGAAATATGGCACAATGACTCTTCATGTCACCCTGATCAAAAAAGTCAATCAGACCCATGTCATATTTTTCACTGGGTTGCAATGGCGATGCGTAAAAGAGCCCATGTTATCCTAATGGGAAAATTTCCAAATTTTCGTACATTTCAAAATCTTATAACGACTTATTCGCTTCATTGAGGAATGTGAAATTTGGCACAATGATTCTTCTGGTTGTCCCCGTCAAAAAAGTCCGGGGGCCAAGTTTGTATTTTGCACGGTGTTTCCATGGCGATGCCTGGAAAATCCCATGTTTTTGCATTTTGTGCATCAGCACTTCCAATGTGTTTTGACTTGTTTGGTGACAAGTGCAGCCCAAAGCCGCAATATAAAAGGGACAAGTGGCGCGTCAGCGCCACCCACAGGGAGTGCGGGGCCGGCCTAGTGCGAAGCACGGCCCGCGAGGGCCGTTCGATGCCGCTTGCGGCTTTAATTTTTATTTCTTTCTTCTGCTCTTTGAGCAGGAATTTGACCCCCTGAACATATTCGAAAACTCACCAAATTTTGCCCAAAATTCAGGTCTGCCGAAAAATTTATTTTTTTATGTGGTGCATCATTGGGCATAAAAAAATGGCGCGACAGCGCCCCCTGCAAAAGTCAAAATACATTGCGTCAATGGGAGACGTCCTGACGTCAACTTCGGCGTAGAGCTACGAAATTCGGTACATACATTCTTCAAGTGATGCCAAACAAAAAATATTATTATGGCCACGCCCTCTGATGCACCGGAAGTCGGCCATCTTGGATTGAAAATTCCAAAATGCCGAGTCAGCGTTTTCGCTGACCTCGCATTTTCGTCAACTCCTCTGAAGGCGCTTCACCGGCTGGGCTGAAATTCACTGTACATCATCTAGACAAGTGGGGCATCTAAAGTTATCCAATTTATGATGATCCCTTTTACGGTTTCCGTGCGGCGAAGCCGCAAAATTCCATCAGAATTTTTGCAATTTTCAAAAGTCAAAATTTGCTCCCGTTTGCACATGCAAAGTCTGATTTGGCTCAAATTTGAATCAGTTGTAAAACGTTCCGGCCTAAAGCTACTCATTATGATAGAAACTAAATTGGCGCGATAGCGCCCCCTACAGAACATCTAATATATTTGTATGGACGGCCGAAAATCTAGTTTTCCCAATTGTTATCAAATTTGACACAAAAATCCATTGGGTCATCCCAATCAATAAAGCCAATCAGACCTATGTCGTCTTTTGCACCGTGTTGCCATGGCGATGCGCCAAACTGCCAATGTTATCCTAATGGGAAACCTCCCAATTTTTCCCATTCATGGGAAAAATATTAGTTTCATGGAATAATGTGAAATTTGGCACCATGACTCTTCATGTCATCCTGATCAAAAAAGTCAATCAGACCCAAGTCATATTTTTCACTGGGTTGCCATGGCGTTGCGCGAAAGCGCCCATGTTATCCTAATGGAAAAATTTCCAAATTTTCGTACATTTCAAAGTCTTATAACGACTTATTACCGTCAACGATGAACATAAAATTTGGCACAGTGATTCTTCAGGTCGTCCCCGTCAAAAAAGTCCAGGGGGCCAAGTTTGTATTTTGCACGGTGTTGCCATGGTGATGCCTGGAAAACTCATGTTTTTGCATTTTGTGCATCAGTCCTTCCACTGTGTTTAGACTTTGTTTAGTGACAATTACAGCCCAAAGCTGCAATAACATGGACAAAACTGGTGTGTTAGCGCCTCCTGTAGGGAGTGCTGGGTCGGCAGAGTGTGAAGCACGGCCCGTGAGGGCCGTTTGATGCCGCTTGCGGCTTAAATTTTTATTATTTTCTTCTTTCTTCTGCTCTTTTAGCAGGAATTTGACCCCCTGAACATATTCAAAAACTCACCAAATTTTGCCCAAAATTCAGGTCTGGCAAAAAAATATTTTTTTTATGTGTTGCATCATTGGGCATAAAAAAATGGCGCGACAGCGCCCCCTGCAAAAGTCAAAATACATCCTGTGTCCTAGCAACGTTGACGCTGACATGCGTCAACAGGAGTGAATAGCAGGAGTCGTCCCCCGTCGCCCCCTACACAGACTCCTGTGTCCCAGCAACCCATGCCATAGGCATGGGACATGCATGTTTGTTCTTGCTTCGCCCATTGACTCAATGTTGACGCTGACGCAGCGCGAAGCGCTCATGTCCCCAAACACACTCCTGGCATCGAGCCCTATCCAAGCCCCCATGCCGCAGGCATGGGCCATCTTTATTACTGCTAAAATGAATGGAAGTCAATGGGAGGTCAATGGCGGACCCCGACGTCATGGCGTGGGGTCATTCGCCATTGACCACACGGTGACGTGGGGAAAGTCGAGAGCTTTCAAAAAACGTATAATATGTGTTTCTAATGTTATCGGATATATTGTTTTTGCTAAAAATATTATTATTTTTATTTTTTTTCTTTCTTCTGCTCTTTGAGCAGGAATTTGACCCCCTGAACATATTCAAAAACTCACCAAATTTTGCCCAAAATTCAGGTCTGCCGAAAAATTTATTTTTTTATGTGTTGCATCATTGGGCATAAAAAAGGGCGTGACAGCGCCCCCTGCAAAAGTCAAAATACATTGCGTCAATGGGAGACGTCTTGACGTCAACTTTGCCGTAGAGCCACAAAATTCGGTACATGCATTCATCAAGTGATGCCAAACAAAAAAATATTATGGCCACACCCCTTGACACACTGGAAGCCATGTTGGATTGAAAATTCCAAAATGCAGACGTCGCATTTTAATCAACTCCTCTGAGGGGGCATCATCAGCAGGGCTGAAAATCACTGTACATCATCTAGACAAGTGGGGCATCTAAAGTTATCCAATTTATAATGATGCCCTTCATGGTTTGTTTGCCGCAAAGCCGCAAAATTCCATCGGAATTTTTTGAATTTTCACATGTGAAAATTTGCTTCCGTTTGCACATGTGAAGTCCGATTTTGCTCAAATTCAAATCAGTTGTAAAACTTTCTGGCCTAAAACTACTCATTATGATAGAAACTAAATTGGCGCAATAGCGCCCCCTACAGAATATCTAATATATTTGTATGGAGGACCGAAAATTTAATTTTCCCAAATAAAGTCAATCAGACCTATATCGTTTTATGCACCGTGTTGCCATGGCGATACGCCAAATTGCCAATGTTAACCTAATGGGAATGCTCCCACATTTTCCCATTCATCAGAAAAATATTAGTATCATGGAATATTGTGAAAATTGGCACGAGGATTCTTTTGTCATCCCGATCAAAAAAGTCAATTGGAACCATGTCATATTTTTCATTGGGTTGCCATGGCGATGCACAAAACAATATTTTCATAAATTACTAAATCTTCTAACAAGGACCTTCAGTGAAGAACGTGAAAATTGGCATAGTTATTCTTCAGGTCATCCCCATCAAAAAAGTCTGGGAGGCCAAGTTTCTATTTTGCATTGTTTTGCCATGGCAATGACTGGAAAAACCCATGTTTTTGCATTATTTGCATCAGCGCTTCCAATGTCCTTTGACTTTGTTTAATGAGCCAAAAGCCCCAATAAAACAGAGGCAAGCGGCACATCAGTGCCGCCCTTAGGGAGTGGCCGAGGGCAAAGCTCATGAAGTGCTAATCACCTATGGTCAAAACCATTGTTTACCAAATCCATTCTGCTGCTCCATATGTTGTCCAATGTTTACATAGAAATCCAGCATGTATCTTTTTGTCTGCCTAGTCCAGTCTGTCACTCAAAGTGATCCGGTCCGGGTTTTGCGCTGTGCTATAGTCAGGTCGACTCCTCTCAATGCTCCTCTCACAGACACCGGTGACAGAGCTGATGATGACATGACTAGGACAGATGTAGAAACTGTCGTAGTTCAGGAGTAAATTATACTGGACTTTGTAGATGATAATAAAATGCATATTAATGCTTACTCATGGTAAATGTTCACATTTTATATAGTGTGTTTTTCACCCTCAAGTCACTCAAAGCACTTTAGAAGTGGCACTTTTCATTACAAGCCAACTCTACTTTAAAAGTCCTATAATATGGAAAACCTGACTCTTGTGAGCTTTAAGCCATACTATGTTGTTACCACATCAAAACATACCTGTAATCCAACAGAGATGAGAAAATACCACAAAATGGGCCCTTTAAATAACTTTGTTAGCATCATTTGCTTGAAGAAGTCATTGAGGTGTGCATGTGTTCTGTAAAGTAGTGACAGGATGAAACAGGTTTGCTCCTGTGACTGTTGTGTTCATCTTGGCTGCTACTGTTATTATTTACAAGCATAAATAACTATATTATAACTTCAGAATTGTTAAGTGCAAATCATTACGGCCTTAATATGAAATTAAACGAAGTATAACATAATTCAATTAAACTGCTCAAATGTCTGAAAGTGTTTATAAAGTGTTTTACAGCCATTTCATTGTTTTAAACAATATTAAATACATGGTAATTTAAATATTACACTAATTAAACTGACAATTATATATCTATAATACCCAAATCTATATTTTTGTACTCTATCGTGCACCAGTATGTGATCACACACATGGATGGCCAAACTCATCTGCTAAACAAGTAAACTTAGTTTACTGGTTTGCAATCAGTAGTGTTGTCTGTGTAATCCCTCAGTTGTCCAGGTCTGAGCCACAGTAAAAGCCAAAAGTAAAATATGTCAACTGGACAAAAAGTTCCAGTGACAGATTTTATGTGTGGCTTTTACTAAAGTCAGTAGTGTTGCTGCTGTGGTAACAGATATATTGAATTATGACGTAAAATTAAAATTTTAACACACATTATACAGATGGATAATAAATATACCATACTTATATATATATATATATATATATATGCATATGATCATAACAAGAAAATCCTGATCCCGATCTAATGTCATATAATGATTATTTAATACAACTGTCAGATCATACTCACACTTTTTTCCCATCCATTCCTATTGGTTAACCCCTGTATGGCTCTGAGTGACAGCAGGATTTAACCCATTACAGTGTGAACTTTAAGAACCAGATTTTTTGATGTACCTCTTAAAGACAATAGAAAGACAACATGTACATGATTAGTGATAAAATCTACATTGTGATTTGACTCCCAGAAAATCATGATATAAATGCTTCACCATATTGCCCACATTCATTTCTAATCATGTTGGATGTAATTTTAACATCATTTTCCACAATTTACCTTTTGGATACCTTGAGTCTCTGACCAGACAAAGCATTATTCTTATTGGGCAGGTGCACAGTATTCATGTCACTTTATCAGCAGAAGGTTGGAACTGTGCAATAATGTTATGGTGTGGCCATATTTCCATGTTGATATTGTGCAGACCAGATGACTGTTAAAATGTGAATCTGAACCAGAGTAAACTTGATGACCATCTCATTTTGTCACTTTGATCCATTGATGCTTTATCCCTGAGCCACTAACTTTTTTTTGACTGAGTAAACCAAGTATTTACATGACCTAATGAGGCAGAATACAAGCACTTTATTCCATTCCCTGTTATCTAAGAAAAAAATATTTTACTGATTAAAAAAAGCATGTCCAACTATGTCACCATTAGCTGATTCTTCTATTAAGCCCCAATGACGCACAGCCAAACAATGTTTAGTTTCAGGTTTTAAAACTACCATATGTGCGGCTACATTATGGGAGGTCATGGACAGTATAAAGTGTGTGTGTGTGGTGTGCTGAGCTTCATTTAAAAGATTTTGTCTTACCAGTTCTAAATGAAATTGACAAAGACCATTTGAAATGTTCACCCATAAAACTGTATTGGTTTGTATTCAATTAAGAGATAAGAAAATATCTTATTACAATTGACACTGAAAAACATTTCTTACAGTTCAGTCTTTATACATAACATAGCATGTTGTTATTACAAATCAAAACATTAACTATCAACAAATAACTATATAGAATAAATATTAGGTATAAACAATGATTATAAATAAACAAGTGTGCAAAATCTAGCATGTCACTGTAACCCAAAAAGTCATCATTAAGTGCATATATATATATATTTATAAAACTATAATTATGCACATAATCATGCTTAACAGTACATACATAAACATCAATGAGCATTAAAAAAACAAAAAAAAAACATTGCATGTTGCTATTGCAAATGAAAATACTGCCATTATCTATCACAAAATAACTACAATGCAAATATGCAAAAACAATGATCAATACAGCTATATTCAATTCAATTAATTTTTGTAAGCCCAAAATCACAGCAGCAGTCGCCTCTTAGGGTGAACATGAGAATTGATTTTACAAACAGAAAGTTAGAAAATCAACAATGAAACAGAAATAGACAAGTAAATAGAGAACTGTCCCAGAACATTCCTGTGCTTAGAAACTTCGAGGAGAACCACAGTGAAGGATAGATCCACTCCCATGGACTCACAGCTGCAAATGTGTCCAGGACCAATGTGCATCCATATGTAGATAGATGTCAAGCCTACAGAGCCAGAGTCCACTCAACTAAGCCAGAGGGAGGCTCACCCATGGCAGGACAGGAGTCACCCCAGCCAGGCACTGGGTCATCCAGCCAGACGAGGGAAGGGAGGGTCCAAGTTCATGGAACAGGAATCAGGGCACAGGAGGGCATCTAGGTTCCAGTCATCACCGGGCAGTCAGTGGGAGGGCATCTGAAACAGTTGCACTCCCCAGAGGGGAGTGGGACAAGGAACAACATGTGAATAGCAATGAACAAACTCCAGGTGAACTGAATAGTGAATGTTTATGTGAGAATTCACATAAACATGATTATCGTCTGAGCATTACTAAAAATAAACATTTTTATTTTCCTCATTAATTTGGGGAACCACTCTTAGTCTGACCCATTACCAAGAACCTGTTTGTCCTGGGAGACTCGACCAGGAGCATAAAGCCCCTCACAACACGGCTCCTAGGATCATTTGGGCACGCAAACCTCTCCACCGCGATAAGGTGGTGGTTCAAGGAGAGGAGGAAAGGAAAGGAAACACAGGGACAGAGAGAGAGAGAGAGAGAGAGAAACAAAGGACAGAAAGGTCAGAAAGAGAGAGAGTTAACGAGAGAGAGAGTGAGAGTGTGTGTTAGAGAGGAGGAGGGGGGTTGAGAGGGGTAGAAAGAGGGGGAAGGGGCAGAGTTAGAGGAGGGGGTAAAGAGAGATAGTGAGTTAGAGAGAGTTGGATTTCACTTTAAGAGAGAAACTTGGGACTTGAGAGAGCTAGGAAGAGTAAGAGTAAGATGGTGATGAGAAACATTGAGTTACACAGACAGATGAGAGGTAAAGAGATATGGCTGCATACAGATGGCAGGGAAATGGAGAGAGAGTTGGACAGAAAGATATAATGAGTGGGAGAGATAGACAGGGGGAGAGAAAAGTACAGGTAGACCAGTCAGTGGAACTTTGACAAAGGACAAACCATACAGTATGTGTGCACTCATCACTGTATGGTCACATTATATACAAACATATACAAGTTAAATATACAATAAAAACACATCACCTGATTACAACACTTTAAAATTCATGATTAACAAGGCGCATGATAAATACTATAACACCACACTGACAAGTCAACAACCATTTAAAACCCATTACAAACTAACTCCATGATCCATAATTAAAACAACTTCATGTCATAAATGTAAATACATGATTAAAGACGACGCAACGTGCAACAATGTAAATAAATGATTAAAGACGAAGCGATGCACAACAATGTGATGAGATGTCAATAAACAACAACTGTCCATTTTAAATGAACCAATTCAGACTAAATATAAGGCCTATGTAGATGTACATTTGAAAGAAAATGCTATCCCTTCATGGTCGCTGAAGTACGTTGGCACCACTACAGAATCTATATCATACTCTGTAGATTTAACATATAAATGATCGATTAATGTCCCCCTCTCTGTTGTGGGAGATGTGACATATTGAACATAACCTTTTTCTATCATAAAATTGCAGAGATTTGAAGATTTCAATATGTCATCATTAAAATCTCCCATCACTACCACAGTGGCACAATGTGATTCAAGCCAATTCAATAATCTGTCCAAATTATACTTAAATAGAGACATGGGATATGACGGTGGACGGTAAATAACAGAAACTATAATTTTATACTCTGCAAAATAATTCACTAAACATTCTAAACTAAAATCTCGTACTGTGATTTCATAGTTAAGCTTTTCATCACAGTAAATACCAACGCCACCGTGCTGTTTAACCAGCAAACTAGTCAGTGCTGGATGGTTACTCTGCTGATAAGATAAACTACGGGGACGACTATGGAAGTTATAACCTTCAATGTGACTAGTTTGAAAAGATGAATTTACAGTTAACCATGTCTCTACCACAGCGATACAGTTAGGCTGCCAGTGCTGTGTGCATAAAGCCAAATCGGACACATGCCGCTCTAAACCATGAACATTCATATAAAAGAATGTCAGGACATGTGCCTCTTGTAGGTGCCAGGGCATACTCTCGACTATGAAGGGAGGCATGTTCTGAAGCGCCGTTCTAATGCCATCGTTACAATAAATGGCATCTTCATCAAAGTCCTGAATGACAAGACCCTCTAAACTCCTAACGCGACTAAGGGCCACATACGCCTGACCCGCCGTGAATACCTGTTTAAGGGACACCACTGCTTGATCTACGGTAACTCCCTGTACTTTATGTACTGTGCACGCCCATGCGAGTTTAAGTGGAAACTGACGACGCTTTTCCCCTCGCTTATTTGCCTGCTCCTCCTCTGGTTCTATGCGGGTAGAACCAGTCAGGTGAGCAGGAGTACGTGTTTGCCTCCTCTTCTGTGCGCCTACCCGATCGTCGTCAAATTTAACATAGATTGCAAGAGGAGGCTGTTTATTCTGAGGATTTTCAACTATATATGTAACAATGCCACATACCCCATTTACTAAACCGTCAGCTAAATCTACATTTTTACAGAGCATAACACGCGCATTTACACCCAAGATTAAAGACTCCTCCAAACTGGCCTGTTTGGATTTATGGAGATGGCCTTGTATCTCGATTAACTTCCCGGTCTTTTTGTCATAGCCAAAATCACGCGCACTAATTGTTACTTTTTCTGGACAAACTCTATTCAATATCTTTAAATTATAATTTGATACAAAGCTGTTTTTGGTGAAAATGTGTAACACGTCAGGATCTTCGCCTGTTTCACAATGTTTTAATATATCTATGTCTCCATCGAGCAGTGGTGTCGACCTCGAGCGCACTCTAAGCCGGTTTAATAGCTCTGCAAAAGTGTTATCTTTTTGTCTGACTACAATTGTTAACTCCGCAATTTTGAATAAATCTGTGAATAAATTAACACCTATGTTTTCTTTGTACAGAGCTTGACCCATGACCGGTGATAATTGATAGAAATCCCCAACAGTGATAACAGACACATTTCCAAATGGAGAAAAGTCACCTGACTGTTTAATTTGACGCAATCGCCCATGAATATAAGTAAATAATTTTTTATCAACCATGGATATCTCATCGATAATTAAAATTTGTAAATCCATGTATTTGACGCGCAGTGTATTAATCTTTTCCTCCCCCAGCGGTGTGTAGGGGAGGGAAACATTAGTACCGATGCTAAATGTTGTGTGGATAGTAGCCGCCTGTAAATTATATGCTGCTATCCCTGTCGGAGCCGTTAATAAAACACTAACATTATCCGGACTATGGCAAATAGGAGCGAATAGACGCGACGCCTCATATTGAATTGCTCTGATCAGGTGACTTTTCCCTGTGCCTGCTCCACCTGTGATGAACACATGCAATGGCTCTGGGTTATTACCAGCTACTTTGTCTAAACACCATTGCCGTATTTTGTAAAAAATGGACAGCTGTTGCTCATTCAGAGTTTTCACAAGTAAAAGACCCTCTTGACGACTCATCACATTTCTTTTCTCTATGTGACAAACTTGTTCACTTCTTACAGCCAAGTCTGGAATAGCCTCTTGCTCCTGCTCAGAACCAACAGCCTGCAACATCTCTCTGAACTCCTCCCTCGACTCCAACCTCTCCACTTCCTGTTCTGGGCAGAGCAAGCCCCATGCATCTTCATGAATCTCTCCAGAATCCATCTGCTCATGAACCTCATCCAAGTCCTCAGCTGCAAGTTCGAATCGACGCCTATTTGAATCAACGATCGACTTAACCAATTGCACAGACCCGTCACTCAAACACACATCCCCAGTTTTATAGAAATGTTCGAATGTTTCAAATGGAGGCGGTTTCAAATCAGTATCGACGCGATACGGCATGAATAACTGAAGGATACTTTGATGAAATAACTCTGTGTTTTTAGTCTCAGAAAAACGCGCATATCGAACAACTGCGGGCTTGGTCCGTGTTCTTTTGGTAATTGCACCCAATCCGTTCTGTAAAAGAATTGGATTTTTACATTTGTCCGACAGCCCGAGCAAGCGATATTCGGATACGAATGTCGCGATGCACATGTCATTAAATGTGCTGTCATTTGGTCTATTTAAATAGCGGTCAATAGTGTTTGTCATCCAAATATCTTCCCCCATTTCATCATCTATTTCGCCAATTGGTTTACTCATACGTACTATATTATTACCTGTTGGGACAAATGTAACCTTTCGTGAAAATTCTTTTAAATGCATGTTTGTGACGCGATAGACAGCTTCCTGTGCAGAGACATCACGATTATGAAGATAAACGCTGCCTAATTTTTTAAATGCCTCTTTTGCACTGACATTACCTTTGGAAGCTTCTTTCTGTGCATTACTTAACAATAAACCCATATCCCTTTCTGCTTTAGAAATATATGAAATAATATAAACGACACAAGCCCACGCATCTACAACGTACTGGATGTCCATATTGGCATTCCAGCAGCTTAATAACTTCTCGTTGTAGTTATTAATCCACGCTTCGCCCACGTCCCTCTTTAAAACTATGTGTGTGTGTCCATCTAAAACACTGTACACTTGTTCAAATGTGAACTGCGATAAACCCAACGACGCAAACAACTCCTCTGCACTAAGACACAGGTTATTTTCATCAACGATAGCATTCTTCAGCACACTCATAATAAACTCCGCTTCCTCTTTTGTAACAAGAGGCTCTGATTCAGGATCCTTTTGTTTAATAAACGTGCGTGCAGATACCGGACGTGGAAAATTAAAACGACAGACTTTGTTGTTTTTTTTGCATGTTTTTGAGTGACGCTTAGAATGCTGCTGCACCGAAGTAACTTTTTCCAGTAAATCCGGATCAGAGGGTAGTTCACACGTAACATATTTATCAACAAACTGAACTACCTCCTCATCCGTATTTACTCCAAGCTTTGGAGCATTTTCAATCCAAAATAAACAATGGACGTGGGGAGACCCGCGCTGTTGGAATTCTACGCGATAAAAATAATCTATGACTTTACCGATTGGCTGAGCGGGGGAAAGAATAACTTTACGTAAGAAACGGCGCCAACGGGAATCAAACATGCGAGCCGCGGTTACAGGGTGACGACGTAAAAGGTCACATCTCTCAGCCCAATCTAAATCTTCAACACTCCGGGTACTACCTTCCTGCTTTAAGAGCGTTTTAAGGAGGCTTGGCCAGCGGAGGTCTGCGGAACTAAAAGAACAAAACCACGTCGGTATACCAAGCTGACGAATGCATGCAAATAAATCTTTTTGCGCAGTCTGCCAGAAAGGCGGTGTACCTCTAATAGGTTGCATAAAGCGATAACCATTGTCATACTGTAACAAATTTTCTAAAGCTTCTTCGCCTGCAGCAACATTAGCCTGACCGGAATGTCCCTTTCGCAAAGCTATTGACACTTTCGACACAACCTGCTGAACTTCCAACATATACAAAGCCAAAAACAGAAACTTAAAATTTTGAGCAAATCTACCATCCACATGTAGCAGTCTGTTAATGAAATATCTACACATGGTCAAAGGAACAGGCCGAGGACTATGGAATGTATTACGACCTAACGGGAACTCCTTTGGAAAACATTTAGCCTCATTCTCTCTATCTGACAACAAACTAACCGGACTGTTCCCCTCGGCTGGAGCCAAATTTAAAATACCCTCAAAATAGTGATCAAGAGCTTCCTGCGCAATATCGACCGGCATAAAAAATGTATCCTGATACATACAATGACGCTGTCTATCATGGAGAAGCTCATCATCTAAATCTTCCGCCTGCTCCTGATTTTCACTGACAACATCAACATCCACGCCCGTGTCCTTAACAGTTTCTTTAACATTAGCATCCGCACCCATATCAATAACTTCTTCTACATTAACGTGCACACCCGTATCCATAGCTTCCTCTTCCTGCCTCACAAACTCATTTACCCACTCTTCATTAAAATCAATGTCTAGATAATACTGGTTGTTCTGTTTAAGAAATGCAATGGCCCTCCGTACGCGCTCTGTATCTACATACTGATACTCATAATGTCCTTTATACGTTAGTTTACGCTTAAGTTTTACAGGCAATAAACAACCATCCATGTTACTACGCGGCAATAGCTTAACTGACTCACTAACCCTTGAAGGTACACATGTCACCGGACCGTGGATCCCTCTCTGACCCCCCTTTGGCAATGCTAAAACTTGCATAAAATTTATGTTAAGAGCAACTATGTGCTGTTCAACAGTGTTCAAGCAGGCTAGCTCAGGGGGAATGTCATCCAATTGTAAATTATTTATTGAACATTCTGATGGCATTTGACCTTTACAAAGTTTTGTGTTGCAAGTGTAGCAAATCCATAAACTACCTCTACAATCGGAGAGCGGGCATGGAGCTGGGCAATCATTATCGCATGTATGTAAATAGGCCTCAGAGATGCAGGCATTAGCTACATCCGCACATTTTGGTTTAACCATAAAGTCATCCTTTCTACAAGGTAAGACCTGGTTTCTAAATAACAGCTTTAAACACACGCAACAAATATACTCTGGACCATCTTGATCTTCCTTTAAAAACTGATCCAAAACAAAAGTAAAATTTTCCCGTTTTTGTTTCAATTGCTTTTGATTGTTCCTGAATGCTGCCCGAGTTTTGTTTTTAAAGTGTTCATTATTGTGATATTTTTGTTTGCCAAATGCCTTCACTTTTTGTTGATGTTGGGGATTTGCTTTG
This sequence comes from Periophthalmus magnuspinnatus, assembly GCF_009829125.3. Taxonomy (NCBI): domain Eukaryota; kingdom Metazoa; phylum Chordata; class Actinopteri; order Gobiiformes; family Gobiidae; genus Periophthalmus; species Periophthalmus magnuspinnatus. The sequence continues at coordinate 15,623,475 of NC_047141.1, forward strand.
TACTTAAGTTTACTGGCTGCCTTAACATTTTGTTTATGTTGTAGATTAACTTTATACTTTTGGATGCTGGCAGCTTTAAGTTTATTTTGATAATTCAAATTAACTTTATATTTGTTGATACCAGCAGCTTTAAGTTTATTTTGATAATTCAAATTAACTTTATATTTGTTAATACCAGCAGCTTTTAGTTTATTTTGATAATTTACATTAACTTTATATTTGCTGATACCAGCCGCTTTAAGTTTATTTTGATGATTTAAATCAACTTTGTACTTGCGGATGCTTGCGGCCTTTAGTCTATTCTGATATTCTAAATCAACACTGTATTTACTTTTATATGTTGATTTAAGATGCTCTCTAAACTCCATGCTGGTTCTGTATTTCTGTTTATTTGCTACATTAATTGCTGCCTTTTTTCTCTCTCTATACTCTGAATCATCTCTATATTTTTGTTTACCTCTTTTTTTGGAGGCATCTTGAACATGTGTGTGGTGTGTGATATAATGTGTCCTCCGTTTTTGTATTACTATGTCATGATGTGCGTTGTAGCTGCTTTTCAAATGCTTCAGTTTTTTCTTTTGTATATACTTCGATACTATAGGTTTTATATGAATATCATCATCTACATTAACCTGAGATTTGAGAGCTACTGTTTTAGACCTAATATTGTAGCTCCCCATTGAAAATGTATAGACCCTGCAGCATTCATAACAAGCATTAGCATTTGGTAATTTCACACAAATTACATTTTCATAATGGCTGTTAATATTCTCTATGTAAATGCCATTGTTTGACAGAGGCTCGGTAGTACAACCGTATTTCAGCCAATGTCCATTAAAAAATGTAAGTATGTCGACGCCTAAAAAATCTGCGGCCGCATGGATTTCTACCTCTGTGGCCCATGTGCCAACTTTACGCATGTTTGACTTGCTGATATATTGGTCCACAGAAGAGTGGCCATCGCGCAAAAGGGGGTTGTATTTAGAAGGATTTTTTTCAAGCTGTTTCACAATCGCAAGTCTAATTTTTCTATGGTATTTTTGAGTGCCACTAATGGCCTGTGAAACTGCCCGAAAGAAACAATTACCATCCGCAACTATTTTTTCATTTTGACATGGCACACCCAATGGCCCTACAGTTTTAGGATCTGCTACACTGGGCTTCTGAAACTCAGCCTTAATGTGTTTACATAAATCCTTACAAACACATTCACTGAGGGGATTGAAGGACAGGGCATTGTCTTGAACACTGGTGCACAGCACATCTACATCAACCACAGTGTCTTCTGTCGTTTTGTTTAGGGGTACAGAAGAAGAAACTTCTGTGGCCTCTTGGCGCTTTAAGCCCCTCACACTATCAGAAACAACTTCAATGTCCTGTTTTGGGTTTTTGTCAGGGAGTACAGAAGAAGAAACTTCTGCGGCCTCTTGGCACTTTAAGCCCCTCACACTATCAGCTGCAACAACAACATCAACACCAGTCAATTCAAACTCTTTGAAAGACTCATCTGAATCATCACCATAGCATGCAGCCAATGTGCAAAAAAAACTATACAGCTCATCAATATGACTAAAATACATAACCACACTTTTACCATCAGGATCTACCAACCCTTCAGCACTACGCGAGTGAGAATCGACTACAGCATACCGCCCATTGTCTTTAATAACGGCACAAGCAGCACCACAGAGTGTCATAAGACATGTGTCGTACTGTGCCAACATCTGTTCTAAACCACCATCTAAGGTTACCCACGAGCCCGCTTCAATAAACTCATGTTCGACAACATTTGCAGCCCCATTAACTGGCTGACTGAAAGAAAAGCTAAACTGCTGCCCATCTATAACCGACTCACGTGGCAGGTCTGAAGCAATTAACAAGTCACGCCCATGAGTCAAGCCCCGATTCCGACGGTCGGTGTACAGTGCATCCCCAAGATTCAAAACCAAATCTAACTGCCTCTGATCCCATGAAAACACATTACACACCGAGTGCTTAGCTAAAGCTACCAAAGCTATCGCCATACACTGTACACCTGCATACTCGAACCTAAAATCACCCTGATGAAAACTACCCCTAACGACAGAAGGAAGACCGACGGGTACAACATGTGCACAACAAGACTTATCTTTGTCAGAAGCTCTCTCCTCTTGGACAGCTGGTGGAGGGCTGAGAAGAGAAGGCTGACTGGTCACAGAAGAAGAAGGCTGACAGGTCAGAAGAGGACAGGTCAGAGGCGGCAGCGGCGGGGTCACAGGAGGGCTGATGTCCATGGCCTTAAAGATGCAAAGAAAATATATTATTAAACTAATCTAATCAGGCTGTTGCTGTACACTTAATTTTTCTGCAATATAATACTACTACAATAATAATAACCTTAAAAATAAACTCACCTCGTCCATCAACATCTGCATTTGGTCCCTGGAACTGGCAAGTGACGTTCCTGGAGTCACTTCCACATCTCCGGACTGCAAAAACATGTCTACATTAGCACATATTCTGTTTAAATGATAAACATATTGGAGAATAAAAACAAAACACAAGAAACAAAACAAACCTCGTCCTCCAGGAAAGTATCCAGGATGACGACGCTGGTAGGGGACGTTCCTGGTGTCACCTCCACCACAACTGCCTCCGCCTACAAAACAATATATAATTAAAAACAATTACAGGCAACAATGTGTAGAAGACAATCAACATATTCAAAATGACACAAACCTGGTCCTCCCGGAACGAATCCAGGATGGCCACGCTGGTAGGGGACGTTCCTGGTGTCACCTCTACCACAACTGCCTCCGCCTACAAAACCATATATAATTAAAAACAAGTACAGGCAACAATGTGTCAAAAACAATCAACATATTCAAAATGACACAAACCTGGTCCTTCTCCACTGCAGGCACGAAGCTGGATGGTGAGCCGGGTCTCACCTCCACAACCACAGACGCTGCCTCCGCCTTCATAAAATGTAATAATATTAATATTTTTTTAAAAAGCACAAATTCAACAAAACATGTCTGAAAATGTGTAACACTCACCTGCCACTTGGGCCGGCGTTTCTTTGAGGAAGCAGCCTTGCGACGCCTCGCCCGAGACGTCTAAAACAAAAAAGGATACATAAGTTACTCAATCTCACACCAGGCAATTGTTAACTTTTAGCAATGAGAAAATAACACAAGACGCTTACCTTCTTTCCCGAAGGAAAGGTGGCCACGTCCTCCACAGAGCTGGTCAGGCCAAATGGAAACCTCGCATCCATCTCGACCAGCATAGCAGGGCTGAAGAGGACGGGCGACAGGGGGATGGAGAAGACGGTCTCCACCTTACAACAGAAATAAAAAAAAATATATAAATCACAATACAACATTAATGTCAACGTCAATATTTAAAGACAGGAATGACATTTACTAACCTCCCGTTGAACCAGGCGCCCCTTGGGACCCACAGGGGAGGCCGAGTCCCTAGGCTGGTTCTGTAACGAAAATATACATTAAGAAACAGAATAAACCACTTGGGCTTGAAACTAAAAAAGTAACAATCTCTCACCTTTCTGCCCCGCACAATGGGAATCCACTCAGGAGGGGGTGGTCGTGGCACGGGCAGCGGTCCCGTCACAACCACTCTTGGCGAGACCCTTCTGGTGGATGTGCGAGGGCGGGGCGCCGCCACAGAGGAAGCGGGGGAAGAGACCTCTAGCTGCGTGTAGCAAGCCTGCCACAGCAACTGAACAAGGATTCCCATCCCAGCGTCATCACTCAGGTGGATCTGAAACAAAATTATAACGACATGTTACATAAAACCACTCACATGCAAAAAGGAAGTTGGTAAAATGAGAGCGTAGATTGTACTTACGCCATCCCTGCACCACAGCTCTCGTCGGTGTCGGGGAAAGTGGTCGGCTATCTGGACAAAGTTGACCTGAAAGCGGGCTGACACACGGTGGTACTCCTGGCGAAGGAGGGTCTGAATTTCCACGCTGCCAGCAAGGCGAGGTGGGAAATCCACGACACACACCTTAAGAAATAAATCACCATTTACCAACTACACAATACAATCATTATCAAAGAATTGCAGCTATTTTACATACCTTTGGCCAGCGGCCGCAGACATACCTGAGGAGTTGGCCAAACTCCTCTGCAGCCTCGTCAACCGTCCTGCTGGCCGTGAGGTTGTTGCACGGCGCCATGACACACACCAAAGCGGGCTCTGAAAAGAAGACAATCATTCGTTCAACTTTCTCAATGACATTGTACATGGTTCAACTATTTAATGTTTACCAAAGATGATCTAATGGTCATTACTAAACTCACCTTTGGGTAGGTGCTTAGCCGTCATAGCCGCCAGCTGCATCCGAAGGTCACGGGCAGAACCTCCGGGAGTCGCACTGATGGCAAAGGACAGACAGCCCTCTGGCATCGGCACGATGGCATCAACGACAGCACGAAGATGCGAGTTCCCGACAATCAGAACGAACTAGAAAAAAGAAGAAAATATTTAACAATCCTCAACTATTACTTAAGAATTTGTTTCATACTGAAACTCATAGACTTGCCTTCTTGTCGGAGGACAAGTCCGGCGGCAAGTCCAACTTGTGGCACTTCCCGGTGACAGTGGAAGTTGGCCACGGCTTCACCGAATGGCGAGAACCAGTACCAAGGCCTAAAAAAGAACCAAGTTTAAAAAAAACCTCAGCATTTACAAAACTAGACAGACATGAAGGTTGTAAAAACATACTGAAATACACTTACGGGTAAAGGTCTCGGCACCGGTGGAAAAAGGCGGAAGGTGAACCGCTATCGGGAAAGCAGGCTTTCCCTCAAGCTGCTCCTCCCTCCTCCTCTTCGCAGCAAGGGAGCGCTTCCATCCCTTGTCCTTAGGCATCTGAAAATAACAAAGTTATAATTGTTACAATTAAAATAAGTAAACGTAATATTTTAAGAGTCAAACCTAGCCCTAAACCAATACATTGGAAAGCAAAAGGTATAAACTAAATATTTCTAATATATGCATCTAACTGAAATGATGTCAGGGCCCCGATTTTCCACTTGTGCTGCATAATCTACTGACCTTGTTATAGTATTTACTGGAAAATCGCCTACCTCGAGCAGCTTTAAGATTAACCTTAGCAAGTAGGATCACACCCTGAGCAGCAGTTACCAAACCACAACACAAATGAGCTACAAAACCAAATCGTATATGCATGAAGCTTAATGATATTTACAGGTACAGTTATGGACAAGACCAAGACCAGGACTAAAATTAACACCAGAATGGAGAAAGAATAGATTAAATAAACACTTTTATGATCAAAATAAGTCTAAAACTGGTCTTAACTAAATCAGTACTACACCATGACAAGACCAGAACCATTTAAAGCTAAATAAATACCATAATGACTCAGTATGGATTATATAAGAAACACTTATAATCAGACCAGGACCAGACCAGAACCAGACCTAATTAAAGTAAAGTTATAACCATAATGACTCAACATCATGACTCAACACTGTTACAATCACAGCAGGTCTAAATGAGACAGTAGTATTAGACAAGGACTAAACCATGATTGGACCGGGCTAGGTCTAAAACCAGGACCGGACCAGAACTAGACCAGGCTTAGACCAGGACTAGACCAGGACTAGGTCTAAACCCATTCTAAATCAGAACCGGACCAGACCTTGACTAGGCCTGGACTGGACCAGGACTAAACCAGGACCAGACACATTGAAAGCAAAGTTATGACCAATATGAGTGAGCATAAGTCGTATAACACACACTGAACAATAACAGTACAACCAGGACTGGACCAAAATCCAATACATACACATATGGTTACTACAAGAGTTTAGTAAAATAAAACAAAACCTAGTCTACAATATAACAGTGACAAAACAGTGAGTGAACCAGGATTCAGGTCCAAAACCATCTCAAAACAGACTAAACCAGACTAGGTCCAAACCCTTTCTAGTAGAGGACCGGACCAAGACTAGACCAAGACTAGACCAAGACTAGACCAGGACTAGACCAGAACACAAGTGAAAAATTCTATCTCTTCTGAGACACTTCAAAGAGCACACATTCACAAAACAGACACTGCAACTGCATAGGAATCAAGACTCCTGCTCTTGGAATGAGTGATATCACTGGCTGTTTGTAGGTTCACTGCTTTCTGATTGGTCAACACATATCAAAATCTGGACTAGATCAGGACAACACCACGACAAGACCAAAACAGTTCAAAGCCAAGTATTCACCATGATAAATGAGCATAAACTGTATAAGACACACTCACAATTGCATTAAGACCAGACTAGGACCAGACTGGGACCAGACCAGGACTGGGCCAGGACTAAACTAGCTCTAAACCAGCTCTGGACCAGGACTAGACCAAACTAGGACTGGACCAGACTAGGTCTAAACCCGTTTTAATCCAAGACTAGACCAGGACAAGACTAGGACCACACCAGGACCACACCCAGACACATTTAAAGCAAAGTTATGACCATTACGAATGAGCATAAGTCGCAATATACACAGTTAACAATCACAGTACAACCAGGACTGGGCCAGGCCTAGACCGGGCCTAGACCAGACCCAGACCAGGCCTAAACCAGAACACAAGTGAACAATTCTATCTGGTATGAGACACTTCAAACCACACACATTCACAAAACAGACAGTCACTGCAACTACATAGCAACGGCATAGCAACCAAGATTCCCGCTCTTGGAATGAGAGATATCACTGGCTGTTTGTAGGTTCACTGCTTTCTGATTGGTTAACACATATCAAAATCTGGACTAGATCAGGACAACACCACAACAAGACCAAAACAGTTCAAAGCCAAGTATTCACCATGATAAATGAGCATAAACTATATAAGACACACTCACAATTGCATTAAGACCAGACTAGGACCAGACCGGGACTAAACCAGGACTAAACCAGGACTAAACTAGCTCTAAACCAGCTCTGGACCAGGACTAGACCAAACTAGGACTGGACCAGGCTAGGTCTAAACCCGTTTTAAACCAAGACTAGACCAGGATAAGACTAGGACCACACCAGGACCACACCCAGACACATTTAAAGCAAAGTTATGACCATTATGAATGAGCATAAGTCGCATTACACACACTTCACAATCACAGTACAACCAAAACTGGACCAGGACTGAAACAGGACTAAACCAGGATCAGACTCATTTAAAGCAAACTTACAGCTTATGAATGAGGATAAGTTTTATAACACACTTACAATCACATAACAACCAGGACCAGATCAGGACCGGGCCTAAACCGTTCTTACACAGGGCCATATCAGGACTAGACCCGGACTAGGCTATACTGGACCTGACTGGACTGGGACTAGACCAGAACACAAGTGAAAAATTCTATCTCTTCTGAGACACTTCAAACTGCACACATTCACAAAACATAGGAACCAAGATTCCTGCTCTTGGAATGAGTGATATCACTGGCTGTAGGTTCACTGCTTTCTGATTGGTTAACATATATCAAACTCTGGACTAGATCAGGACAACACCACGACAAGACCAAAACAGTTTAAAGCCAAGTATTCACCATAATCAATGAGCATAAACTGTGTAAGACTAGACCAGAACACAAGTGAAAAGTTCTATCTCTTCTGAGACACATCAAACCGCACCCATTCACAAAGCAGACTATCACTACAACAGCTTAGCAATCGCATAGAAACCAAGATTCCCGCTCTTGAAATGAGTGATATTATTGGCTGTTTCTAGGCTCACTGCTTTCTGATTGGTTAAAACAAACAAACACACACGCGCACACACAGGACCAGAACCAGGACTAGACTGGGTATAAACCAGGAATAGACAAAGACCAAAACTTAAACCAACAAAAGTCATAGTGACTCAACATCATATGTGAAAAGCATTATTTTAAAATCACAGTAGGTCTATGCAAATGAGTTTATTAAATTTTTCCCCAAAATCCCATGCATACACAAATGGTTACAACAACAGTTAGCTAAATTAAAATAAAAGCTAGTCTAGAATATAACAATGACAAAACAGTGAGTAGACCAGAATTCAGGTCCAGAACCATCTCAAAACAGACTAAACCAGACTTTAACCCGGGACACTGGACCTGTACACATAATACTGGACCTGACCGGACCGGGACTAGACCAGAACATAAGTGAAAAATTGTCTCTTCTGAGACACTTCAAAGAGCACGCATTCACAAAACAGACACTGCAACAGCATAGGAACCAAGACTCCCGCTCTTGGAATGAGTGATATCACTGGCTGTTTGTAGGTTCACTGCTTTCTGATTGGTCAACACAGAGCACACTAGACCAGGACCAGGACTAGACCAGGTCTAAACCAGGACTAGGCTAGATCTAACCCAGGTCAGACCAGAACTAGACAAGAACACAAGTGAAAAATTCTATCTGTTCTGAGACACTTCAAACCACACATATTCACAACACAGACTGCAACTGCATAGGAACCAAGATTCCCGCTGTTGGAATGAGTGATATCATTGGCTGTTTCTAGACTCACTGCTTTCTGATTGGTTAACGCACGCACGCGCGCGCGCACGCACGCACACACACACACACACACACACACACACACACACACACACAGACCAGACCAAGGACTAAACTTTAGCACTTTAGCACTAAAAGTATAGTCCGTAGAAACACATACAGCCTCATGTTACAAGACCGTGACTAAACAAGAATATTAGCAGTTTAACGCACACATACACAGCCCATATAAAACATTAGCCACACAGCACATGGGGAAACGCCCTAAATAAAACGTTAGTTTAGCTTTTACAAAATAGACGGTGAATATTAGCACATTAGCACGCACACATACACAGCCCATATAAAACATTAGACCAGGACTAAACCAGAACACAAGTGAACAATTCTAACTGGTATGAGACACTTCAAATCAGTAAGGATCAGTAACAACAAAACAGAGCAAGAACAGACTTAATACAACTTTTACAACGACAATAGGTCTAAAACTGGCCTGAACATGATCAAAACTTGGACTAGATCAGGACTACACCACAAGAACAAAACCGTTTAAAGCAAAGTATTCATGAGGACAAGACACACATACAATTGCAGTAAGACTGCAGTAAGACCACAAAACTTAAACCAACAAACATCATAATGACTCAACATCAATTGTGAAAAGCATCATTTTAAAATCACAGATCATCTGTGCAAACGAGTTCATTACATTTACATTACATACAAGTCCCCAAAATCCAATACGCAATACACAAATGGTTACACAAAAGCTATACCTTGTTATAGTATTTACTGGAAAATCGCCTGCCTCGAGCAGCTTTAAGATTAACCTTAGCAAGTAGGATCACACCCTGACCAGCAGTTACCAAACCACAACACAAATGAGCTACAAAACCAAATCGTATATGCATGAAGCTTAATGATATTTACAGGTACAGTTATGGACAAGACCAAGACCAGGACTAAAATTAACACCAGAATGGAGCAAGAATAGATTAAATAAACACTTTTATGATCAAAATAAGTCTAAAACTGTACTACACGATGACAAGACCAGAACCATTTAAAGCTAAATACATACCATAATGACTCGGTATGGTTTATATAAGAAACACTTATAATCAGACCAGGACCAGACCAGAACCAGACCTAATTAAAGTAAAGTTATAACCATAATGACTCAACATCATGACTCAACACTGTTACAATCACAGCAGGTCTAAATGAGGACAGTAGTATTAGACTAGGACTAAACCATGATTGGACCGGGCTAGGTCTAAAACCAGGACCGGACCAGAACTAGACCAGGCTTAAACCAGGACTAGGTCTAAACCCATTCTAAATCAGAACCGGACCGGACCTTGACTAGGCCTGGACTGGACCAGGACTAAACCAGGACCAGACACATTGAAAGCAAAGTTATAACCAATATGAGTGAGCATAAGTCGTATAACACACACTGAACAATAACAGTACAACCAGGACTGGACCAAAATCCAATACATACACATATGGTTACTACAAGAGTTTAGTAAAATAAAACAAAACCTAGTCTACAATATAACAGTGACAAAACAGTGAGTGAACCAGGATTCAGGTCCAAAACCATCTCAAAACAGACTAAACCAGACTAGGTCCAAACCCTTTCTAGTAGAGGACCGGACCAAGACTAGACCAAGACTAGACCAGGACTGGGCCAGGACTAAACTAGCTCTAAACCAGCTCTGGACCAGGACTAGACCAAACTAGGACTGGACCAGGCTAGGTCTAAACCCGTTTTAATCCAAGACTAGACCAGGACAAGACTAGGACCACACCAGGACCACACCCAGACACATTTAAAGCAAAGTTATGACCATTATGAATGAGCATAAGTCGCATTACACACAGTTAACAATCACAGTACAACCAGGACTGGGCCAGGCCTAGACCGGGCCTAGACCAGACCCAGACCAGGCCTAAACCAGAACACAAGTGAACAATTCTATCTGGTATGAGACACTTCAAACCACACACATTCACAAAACAGTCACTGCAACTACATAGCAATGACATAGCAACCAAGATTCCCGCTCTTGGAATGAGTGATTTCATTGGCTGTTTCTAGGCTCACTGCTTTCTGATTGGTTAACACATATCAAAACCTGGACTAGATCAGGACAACACCACAATAAGACCAAAACAGTTTATCCATTTAAAGCACACTTACGGCCATAATGCATGAAGATAAATTTCATAACACACTTGCACTCACAGAAGAACCAGGACCAGACTAGGACCGGATTAGGACAGGACCAGGACTAGATAAAACTTGGATTGGACCAGTCTAGGTCTAAACCCATTCTAATCCAGGACTGGACCAGGACCGGACCATACCAAGACTAGGACTGGACCAGACTAGGTCTAAACCTGTTCTAATCCAGGACAAGACTAAGACACATTTAAAGCAAAGTTTTGACCATTATGTATGAGCATAAGTCGTATAACACACATTTAACAATCACAGTACAACCAGGACTGGGCCGGGCCTAGACCAGACCCAGACCAGGACTAAACCAGAACACAAGTGAACAATTCTATCTGGTATGAGACACTTCAAACCACACACATTCACAAAACAGACAGTCACTGCAACTACATAGCAACGGCATAGCAACCAAGATTCCCGCTCTTGAAATGAGTGATATAATTGGCTGTTTCTAGACTCACTGCTTTCTGATTGGTTAACGCGCGCGCACGCACACACACACAAAGAACAGACCAAGGACTAAACTTTAGCACTTTAGCACTAAAACTATAGTCCGTAGAAACACATACAGCCTCACGTTACAAGACTGTGACTAAACAAGAATATTAGCAGTTTAACGCACACATACACAGCCCATATAAAACATTAGCCACACAGCACATGGGGAAACGCCCTAAATAAAACGTTAGTTTAGCTTTTACAAAATAGACGGTGAATATTAGCACATTAGCACGCACACATACACAGCCCATATAAAACATTAGACCAGGACTAAACCAGAACACAAGTGAACAATTCTAACTGGTATGAGACACTTCAAACCACACACATTCACAAAACAGACACTGCACTGCTTTCTGATTGGTTAACACATATCAAAACCTGGACTAGATCAGGACAACACCACGATAAGACCAAAACAGTTCAAAGCCAAGTATTCACCATGATAATTGAGCATAAACTATATAAGACACACTCACAATTGCATTGCAAAAGCCAAAACCATTTAAAGCAAAGTATTCATGAGGACAAGACACACTTACCATTGCAGTAAGACCACATCAGGACCACATCAGGACCAGACCCATTTAAAGCTCACTCAACTAGGACTAAACCAGGACTAGACCAAGACTAAAACTTAAACCAACAAACATCATAATGACTCAACATCAATTGTGAAAAGCATCATTTTAAAATCACAGATCATCTGTGCAAACGAGTTCATTACATTTACATTACATACAAGTCCCCAAAATCCAATATGCAATACACAAATTGTTACAACAAGAGTTGACTAAAATAAAACAAAAGCTAGTCTAGAATATAACAGTGACAAAATAGTGAGTAGACCAGGACTCAGGTCCAAAGCCATCTCAAAACAGACTAAACCAGACTTTAACCTGAGACACTGGACCTGCACACATAATACCGGGCCTGATCAAAACCAGGACTAAACCAAATCATAGCAGAACTGAAAGTGGTTCCTAACAAACAGCGCAGTTTTGTCCTAAGCTGCAAGTTTACAGTCACGTCCGTGCATAAGGAACTCTCCTGAGGCCCTGACAAGTGCCCCTGACACGTGCTACGGGATCCAGCTACGATGAGCTACCTACTAGGCCCAACAAACACTTTAACGCAATAAAGTTATATCTGCATAAGTACAAATCAGCCACAAGTTACAAGATCAAGACTAAAGAATAATATTACTACTTTTAAGCACACAAAAACCTATATATAGGCCAGTATTTGATAGGACAACAGCACCATGCAGCTGGGATTAGCGGGCCTAGGCCTCCCTTGGTACTAGGCCTCACTAGCACTTTAGCACTAAAAGTATAGTCCGTAGAAACACATACAACTGCACGTTACAAGACCGTGACTAAACAAGAATATTAGCACATTAGCACGCACACATACACAGCCCATATAAACTATTAGCCACACAGCACATGGGGAAACGCCCTAAATAAAACGTTAGCTTAGCTTTTACACAATAGACGGTGAATATTAGCACATTAGCACGCACACATACACAGCCCATATAAAACATTAGCCACACAACACATGGGGACACGCCCAAGGAAAAAAGTTAGCTTAGCTTTTACACAACACGGTGAATTTTCACTACAGCTACATTCAACTAACAAAGCAGCTTTATTTAACACACATTTGAAGTAACCAGCAGTATAAAGTAAATAAAAGTCAGATTTCTTACCTTTATCCTAAGTTCTGCGGTCCGGGATTGAGAACAAAGATGGTTTGATGTCCTCAGTCAAAAGGATTGGCAAAAACACGGATTCACAGGACAAAATCACGGACAAAAGACACACGACGAAAAACAGTAATCCGGTGATCCGATGATCGCAAAATCGACGTAAAGTCAGCGAAAAGACAGCGAAAGGGCAGTCAAGTGCAGCTCAAACTTTGGAAGAATGAGAGGCACAAAGGGGCAGGGCGACTCTGCACCTGTATTTAACACTTCTGCAGCGTCATCAGTGGTGCGAACTCTCAGCCAATCAGAAGCCAGGGAAAGTGAGACTTCTTTTCTCTGATGTGTCTCTCAGCCAATCAGGACTGAATATTTTGATTCAAAAGTCTTCAGTCTGACCAACTCTTACAAAATGGCTGAATGTTTTTTTTCAAAAATTCTCCAGCCTTTTGTATGGAAGCCCGTTTCCGCCATGAAAAAAAAAATAAAAGCCCCACAGAAAGTCGAAATTACGAGTTTTAAACTCGTAATTATGAGTTTAAAACTCGTAATTATGAGTTTAAAACTCGTAATTATGAGTTTAAAACTCGTAATTATGAGTTTAAAACTCGTAATTACGAGTTTAAAACTCGTAATTAGGACTTTTAAAACTACTAATTATGAGTTTAAAACTCGTAATTATGAGTTTTAAAACTACTAATTATGAGTTTAAAACTCGTAATTAGAACTTTTAAAGTCTTAATTGAGCTTGTAGCACACTGCAACTGAGTGTACAGAGCAGAGGAGACAGGAGGAGGACTGTTATGTTTATCACCTACATACTTTTAAAAAATGAATAAATTAAGCTCCAGTAAAGTTTCTGGCGTCTTGAACAAATCAGTGGGCCCTGAGTGCTGTTCTGACCACTCATGAGCTGTGCTCTGTGTCTGTGAGCGCTCGTTTTCCTGGTCTGAGCAGAGTGCCAGCTGGTCACAACCCCGCTGGTTTATTGAGGAAATTATTAAAATACCAAATTCATTTAATCAAAATTGATAAGGTTCACTTTTTGTAAATGTTACATTCCCAAAATTACGAGTTATAAACTCATAATTCATACTTTTAAAAGTCCTAATTACGAGTTTTAAACTCATAATTAGTAGTTTTAAAAGTCCTAATTACGAGTTTTAAACTCGTAATTACGAGTTTTAAACTCATAATTACGAGTTTTAAACTCATAATTACGAGTTTTAAACTCATAATTACGAGTTTTAAACTCATAATTACGAGTTTTAAACTCATAATTACGAGTTTAAAACTCGTAATTTCGACTTTCTGTGGGGCTTTTATTTTTTTTTTCATGGCGGAAACGGGCTTCCATACTTTTGTTTGACCAAACCTTGCAAAATGGCTGAATGTTTTGTTTAGTTTTTTTCAAAACTTCTCCAGTCTTTTGTTTCACCAATCCATATTATGGCAAAATAGCATCTAATAAACGTATCATAATATCTATCTATGTAGAATTGTATTTATTCTCTTCAAAATAAAATTGAATGAAATGAACTGATTAGTTACACATATCATTGAGGGATTTAAATGCTCACTACATAACCCCACACTCTTTAAACAGATTATATAGTGCACTCCTTCACAGAGTGATTCGGACACACAGCTCATTACAGTCAGGTCATGTGACTGTTTGGGTGAAAAAAGTATAAAGGCGAAACTCTGCTAAAACTTGATCTCTGTCATAAATAATGATCAGATTTGACTGGCACACAAATAGTTATGGATTAATATCATACAAACTGGACCTCACGCAAATGGATTGGATTATTCATTTTTTTAAATCTGAGATGTGGAAATTGTTGCTATTTTAAACCAAAATGGTTTATTTAAGACTGTTTTAATCATAATCAGGATCAACAGTGTTATACAACAGCACTTCCTTCTGCTTCATTCAGTTGTATTGTAGCTCTGTTGTTTTTCCAACTCTCGCAGTGCATTGTGGTCTATATTGACCAGTATAGTGACCACTGATGCCCGGTACTTTTCAAAGTGTATTGTGGGAAATTTTGAGTGCCCTACTTTTTCATCTACTGGACATTAGGACACGAAAAATGACGTGATCCCTAAATAGTGTCCTAATTAGGGAATAGTGTGGATGTTTGGACAGAGTCTTGGAAATATGGCACAATGACTCTTCATGTCACCCTGATCAAAAAAGTCAATCAGACCCATGTCATATTTTTCACTGGGTTGCAATGGCGATGCGTAAAAGAGCCCATGTTATCCTAATGGGAAAATTTCCAAATTTTCGTACATTTCAAAATCTTATAACGACTTATTCGCTTCATTGAGGAATGTGAAATTTGGCACAATGATTCTTCTGGTTGTCCCCGTCAAAAAAGTCCGGGGGCCAAGTTTGTATTTTGCACGGTGTTTCCATGGCGATGCCTGGAAAATCCCATGTTTTTGCATTTTGTGCATCAGCACTTCCAATGTGTTTTGACTTGTTTGGTGACAAGTGCAGCCCAAAGCCGCAATATAAAAGGGACAAGTGGCGCGTCAGCGCCACCCACAGGGAGTGCGGGGCCGGCCTAGTGCGAAGCACGGCCCGCGAGGGCCGTTCGATGCCGCTTGCGGCTTTAATTTTTTTCTTCTTCTGCTCTTTGAGCAGTAATTTGACCCCCTGAACATATTCAAAAACTCACCAAATTTTGCCCAAAATTCAGGTCTGGCGAAAAATTTATTTTTTTATGTGGTGCATCATTGGGCATAAAAAAATGGCGCGACAGCGCCCCCTGCAAAAGTCAAAATACATTGCGTCAATGGGAGACGTCCCGACGTCAACTTTGGCGTAGAGCCACGAAATTCGGTACACGCATTCTTCAAATGATGCCAAACAAAAAAGATTATTATGGCCACGCCCCCTGACGCACCGGAAGTCGGCCATCTTGGATTGAAATTTCCAAAATGCCGAGTCAGCGTTTTCGCTGACCTCGCATTTTCGTCAACTCCTCTGAAGGCGCTTCACCTGCAGGGCTTAAATTCACTGTGCATCATCTAGACAAGTGGGGCATCTAAAGTTATCCAATTTATGATGTTCCCTTTCACGGTTTCCGTGCGGCGAAGCCGCAAAATTCCATCGGAAATTTTGCAATTTTCAAAAGACAAAATTTGCTCCCATTTGCGCATGCAAAGTCCGATTTTGCTCAAATTCGAATCAGTTGTAAAACTTTCCAGCCTAATTCTAATGCTTGTGAAAGAAATCAATTTGGCGCGACAGCGCCCCCTACAGAATAACAAATAAATTTGTATGGAAGGCTGAAAATTTAGTTTCTCCAAATGTTACCAAATTTGACACAAAATTCCTTTGGGTCATCCCAATCAATAAAGTCAATCAGACCCATGTGTTTTTTTGAACCATGTTGCCATGGCAATGCGCCAAAGTGCCAATGTTATCCTAATGGGAAACCTTCCAATTTTTCCCATTCATGGGAAAAATATTAGTTTGATGGAATAATGTGAAATTTGGCACCATGACTCTTCATGTCATCCTGATCAAAAAAGTCAATCAGACCCAAGTCATATTTTTTACTGGGTTGCCATGGTGATGCGCGAAAGCGCCCATGTTATCCTAATGGGGAAATTTCCAAATTTTCGTACATTTCAAAGTCTTATAACGACTTATTACCGTCAACGACGAACATAAAATTTGGCACAGTGATTCTTCAGGTCGCCCCCGACAAAAATGTCCGAGGGGCCAAGTTTGTATTTTGCACGGTGTTGCCATGGCGATGCCTGGAAAACCCATGTTTTTGCATTTTGTGCATCAGCACTTCCAATGTGTTTTGACTTGTTTGGTGACAAGTGCAGCCCAAAGCCGCAATAAAAAAGGGACAAGTGGCGCGTTAGCGCCACCCACAGGGAGTGCCGGGTCGTCCGAGTGCGAAGCACGGCCCGCGAGGGCCGTTCGATGCCGCTTGCGGCTTTAATTTTTATTTCTTCCTGTTCTGCTCTTTGAGCAGTAATTTGACCCCCTGAACATTTTCAAAAACTCACCAAATTTTGCCCAAAATTCAGGTCTGCCGAAAAATTTATTTTTTTATGTGGTGCATCATTGGGCATAAAAAAATGGCGCGACAGCGCCCCCTGCAAAAGTCAAAATACATTGCGTCAATGGGAGACGTCGCGACGTCAACTTTGGCGTAGAGCCACGAAATTCGGTACACGCATTCTTCAAATGATGCCAAACAAAAAAGATTATTATGGCCACGCCCCCTGACGCACCGGAAGTCGGCCATCTTGGATTGAAATTTCCAAAATGCCGAGTCAGCGTTTTTACTGACCTCGCATTTTCGTCAACTCCTCTGAAGGCGCTTCACCTGCAGGGCTGAAATTCACTGTACATCATCTAGACCAGTGGGGCATCTAAAGTTATCCAATTTATGATGATCCCTTTAACGGTTTCCGTGCGGCGAAGCCGCAAATTTCCATCGGAAATTTTGCAATTTTCAAAAGTCAAAATTTGCTCCCGTTTGCGCATGCAAAGTCCGATTTTGCTCAAATTCGAATCAGTTGTAAAACTTTCCGGCCTAATTCTAATGTTTGTGAAAGAAATCAATTTGGCGCGACAGCGCCCCCTACAGAATAACAAATAAATTTGTATGGAAGGCTGAAAATTTAGTTTTTCCAAATGTTACCAAATTTGACACAAAATTCCATTGGGTCATCCCAATCAATAAAGTCAATCAGACCCATGCTTTTTTTTGCACCGTGTTGCCAAGGCGATGCGCCAAACTCCCAATGTTATCCTAATGGGAAATCTCCAAATTTTTCCCATTCATGGGAAAAATATTAGTTTCATGGAATAATGTGAAATTTGGCACCATGACTCTTCATGTCATCCTGATCAAAAAAGTCAAACAGAACCATGTCATATTTTTTAATGGGTTGCCATGGCGATGCGCGAAAGCGCCCATGTTATCTTAATGGGAAAATTTCCAAATTTTCGTACATTTCAAAGTCTTATAACGACATATTACCGTCAACGACGAACACAAAATTTGGCACAGTGATTCTTCAGGTCGTCCCCGACAAAAAAGTCCAACGGGCCAAGTTTGTATTTTGCACGGTGTTGCCATGGCGATGCCTGGAAAACCCATGTTTTTGCATTTTGTGCATCAGCACTTCAAATGTGTTTTTTGACTTGTTTGGTGACAAGTGCAGCCCAAAGCCGCAATAAAAAAGGGACAAGTGGCGCGTTAGCGCCACCCACAGGGAGTGCCGGGTCGGCCAAGTGCGAAGCACGGCCCGCGAGGGCCGTTCGATGCCGCTTGCGGCTTTAATTATTTTTATTTTTTTTATTTCTTTCTTCTGCTCTTTCAGCAGTAATTTGACCCCCTGAACATATTCAAAAACTCACCAAATTTTGCCCAAAATTCAGGTCTGGCGAAAAATTTATTTTTTTATGTGGTGCATCTTTGAGCATAAAAAAATGGCGCGACAGCGCCCCCTGCAAAAGTCAAAATACATTGCGTCAATGGGAGACGTCCGGACGTCAACTTTGGCGTAGAGCCACGAAATTTGGTACACGCATTCTTCAATTGATGCCAAATAAAAAAGATTATTATGGCCACGCCCCCTGACGCACCGGAAGTCGGCCATCTTGGATTGAAAATTCCAAAATGCAAAGTCAGCGTTTTCGCTGACGTCGCATTTTCGTCAACTCCTCTGAAGGCGCTTCACCTGCAGGGCTGAAATTCACTGTACATCATCTAGACAAGTGGGGCATCAAAAGTTATCCAATTCATGATGATCCCTTTTACGGTTTCCGTGCGGCGAAGCCGCAAAATTCCATCGGAATTTTTACAATTTTCAAAAGTCAAAATTTGCTCCCGTTTGCGCATGCAAAGTCCGATTTGGCTCAAATTCGAATCAGTTGTAAAACCTTTGGGCCTAAAGCTACTCATTATGACAGAAATTAAATTGGCGCGATAGCGTCCCCTACAGAACATCTAATATATTTGTATGGAGGGCCGAAAATTTAGTTTTCCCAAATGTTACCAAATTTGACACAAAATTCCATTGGGTCATCCCAATCAATAAAGTCAATCAGACCTATGTCGTCTTTTGCACCATGTTGCCATGGCGATGCACCAAACTGCCTATGTTATCCTAATTGGAAGCCTCCCAAATTTTACCATTCATCAGAAAAATATTAGTTTCATGGAATAATGTCAAATTTGGCACCATGACTCTTCATGTTATCCTGATCAAAAAAGTCAATGGGACCCATGTCATATTTTTCACTGTGTTGCCATGGTGATGCGCGAAAGACCTTATGTTATCCTAATGGGAAAATTTTCAAATTTTTGTAAATTTCAAAGTCTTATAACGACTTATACGCTTCACTGAGGAATGTGAAATTTGGCACAGTGATTCTTCAGGTTGTCCCCGTCAAAAAAGTCCTGGGGGCCAAGTTTGTATTTTGCACGGTGTTGCCATGGCGATGCCTGGAAAAACCCTTATTTTTCCATTTTGTGCATCAGCACTTCCAATGTCTTTTCACTTTGTTTGGTGCCAAATGGAGCCCCGTCGCACCCTGCACAGACTCCTGTGTCCTAGCAACCCATGCCGTAGGCATGGGACATGCATATTTGTTCTTGCTAGCATGTCAGCGCAAAGTGCTCATGTCCCCAAACACACTCCTGGCATCGGGCGCTTTCCAAGCCCCCATGCCGCAGGCATGGGGGCTTGGAAAGACTTGGAAGACAATGGGAGGTCAATGGCGGACCTAACCCGCCCATCGTTCGCCATTGACCCCACAGTGACGTGGGGAAAGTCGAGAGCTTTCAAATACGTATAATATGTCATTGTAATGCTAAAAAAAAAAAAAAAAAAAATTTGTAATTTCTTCTTGTCCCAACGTCAACTTTGCTGTAGATCCACGACATTTGGAACACACATTCTTAGAGCATAAAAAAATGGCGCGACAGCGCCCCCTGCAAAAGTCAAAATACATTGCGTCAATGGGAGACATCGCGACGTCAAGTTTGGCGTAGAGCCACGAAATTTGGTACACGCATTCTTCAAGTGATGTCAAACAAAAAATATTATTATGACCACGCCCCCCGAATACACTGGAAGTCGGCCATCTTGCATTTACAATTCCAAAATGTAAAGTCAGCGTTTTCACTGACGTTGCATTTTAATCAACTCCTCTGAAGGCGCTTCACCTGCAGGGCTGAAAATCACTGTACATCATCTAGACAAGTGGGGCATCAAAAGTTATCCAATCCATGATGATGCCTATCACGGTTTGTGTGCGGCAAAGCCGCAAAATTCCATCGGAATTTTTGGAATTTTCACATGTCAAAATTTGCTCCCGTTTGCACATGCGAAGTCCAATTTTGCTCAAATTCAAATCAGTAGTAAAACTTTTTGGCCCAAAGCTACTCATTATGAAAGAAACTAAATTGGCACGATAGCGCCTCCTAGAGAATACCTAATATTTTTGTATGGAGGGCCGAAAATTTAGTTAGTTAGTTTAGTAGTTTAGAAATGTTACCAAATTTGACACAAAATTTTATTGGGTCATCCCAACCAATAAAGTCACAGAGACCTATGTCTTTTTATGCACCGTGTTGCCATGGTGATGCACCAAACTGCCAATGTTATCCTAATGGGAAAACTCCAAATTGTTCCCATTCATGGGAACAATATTAGTTTCATGGAATAATGTGAAATTTGGCACCATGACTCTTCATGTCATCCTCATCAAAAAAGTCAATGGGACCCATGTCATATTTTTCACTGGGTTGCTATGGCGATGCGCGAAAGTGCCCATGTTATCCTAAGGGGGCCAAGTTTGTATTTTGCACGGTGTTGCCATGGCGATGCCTGGATTAACCCATGTTTTTGCATTTTGTGCATCAGTTCTTCCAGTGTGTACACTTTGTTTAGTGACAAGTACAGCCCAAAGCCGCAATAAAAGAAGAGGTAAGCGGCACTCTAGCGCCGCCCTCAGGGACTGCGGTCAAGTGCGAAGCACAGCCCTTCAGGTGGAAAACACCTGTTGTCAAAATTAGCTTCTTTACCGAATCCACTCTGCTGTAAATAAACATTTACATAAAGTAGATCCAGTTTGTATCTTTGTCTGCCTAGTTCAATCTGTCACTCAGTGATCCAGTCCAGGTTTTGCACCATGATGTAGTCAGGTCCACTCCTCTCAGTGCTCCGCTCACAGACACTGGTGGCAGCAGTGATGAAAACATTATTAGGACAGATGCAGAAATTGTCCCAGCTCAGGAGTAAGTTAAAGTTACATTAAAGTTTGTAGATGAGAATAAAATGTATATTAATGCTTAGTCGTGGTAAATGTTCACATTTATATAGTGTTTTTCTACCTTCAAGTCACTCAAATCACTTTACAAATGGCACTTTTTCAGTAAAGGTAAAGGCATTATATAACGCAAAATTGACTCTAGTGAGCATGAACTCGTGTTTTAATCCGGTTCCCTCCTTAAAAACAGACCTGGAGTTGTTTTGTTTCATTCACACGTTTGATTAACATTTTATTATTAGTTTGTCTACATTTCCAAAGCTAAAAATGCTCTGTTCCACTTTGTGATGTCATCAAGTGGTAGTTTTCAAGTCAATTCCAGGGCTGAAATGATCCAAATGATTCCAGTGAAGGTGTGTGAAGGTGTGTTTGTGTGTTAAACATGTGAATGAAACAAAAGACAACTCCAGGTCTGTTTGTGACGAGGAAACAATATTAGAACATAGATCTGAGAATAGTGTCATATGTGCCCTTTACATAACTTTATTAGCATTATTTGTTTGACAGATTTATTGAGGTGTGCATGGGTTCTGTAAAGCAGTGACAGGATTGAAACTGAGGAAACTGAGGTTTGCTCCTGTGACTGTTGTGTTGATTTTGGCTGCTACTGCTTTTCTTTTGAAGCACACCAGAAATAAGTGTATTATTTTAACTTCAGAATTCTTCACTTCAAATCATTGAGGCCATAATATGAAATTACCATATCACCCACTTCTATTTCAAATCATGTGTTATATGTATTTTTACCATGTTTTTGTACAATAAACATTTTGGATGACCTGACCCCCTGACCACACAATGTTTTATTCTTATTGGGCAGGGGCACAGTATTTGTCATTTGACCAGCAGAAGGTTGGGGTTGTGTAATAATGTTATGGTCTGGCCATATTTTCATGTTGAAATTGTGCAGACCAACTGACTGTTGAAATGTGAATCTGAGTAAACTTGATGACCACCTCATTTTGTTACTTTTGTCTATTGATGGTTTAGTCAATAAAGAAAAAAAATGAGTGCCTCAGGGATAAAGCACGTATTTATATGACCTAATAAGACTGTGTTCTGTGGTCTCCTAAACACCAAGTACAGTTGGAACAAAATACACTCAGACTGGGCAGCAGGGCCAGCTCTGTCCTGGGCTGCCTGCTGGACTCTGGAGGAGGTGAACAAGGAAGATAATGGTCAAAGCCCTCACTCACTACAGTAGACCTGGTGATGCTGCTGGAGGCACCATATTATGAACTTTTAAACCAAATTTGGACTAATAAAACATGTTTATCCAACTATGATAAAATGCCAATATCTCTATCTTTTATCATAAAATATCTCACATTATTCAAAGGTGTGTGGTGTTCTAAACTTTTGTGCCCTTTAGGGTAACATTATCCTCTTTATTAATCCAGACCACTCCTGCTGAAAAAAATAAAATTAAAAAATCACTAGTTAACCTTTAACCATATATTGTGTTGAAAATTTTTTAGATAACCTATATTTTACAGCTAATTAATTCACTGAAATGTTTTATACACATTTTCTATTAAATAAATAGAAATCAATTTCATTTCAAAGTTTTTATTTATCTTATCAGTTCTAAATAAAATTGACAAAGACCATTTATAATGTTAATCCATACAACTGTATTATTCTAAAATTTATCCTTGGTTTTAAAACTAAAAAGACAAAACCCAACACTTATTACAATTGAGAAGAACACATTTCTTTTACAGTTCAGTCTTTATAATATAGCATGTTGTTATTGCAAATCAAAACATTACCATTATTTATCATAAAATAAGTACAGTGCAAATATTATGCAAAAACAATGATCAATACCTGAGCAAAATTTAGCCATGTAACTGTATATATAAAATCTACTATATTCAATTAAATGATTTTTTGTAAAGCCCAAAATCACAACAGCAGTCACCTTCTGGAATTGATTTAACCATCAGACAGTTAGAAAATCAACAATGAAACAGAAAAAAACAAATTAATCAACAGAAAATGAGCAAATGGAGAACTGTCCCAGAACTTCCCTTGTCCTTGAACCCTCCTTTTCAGCAAGAAAAGACTACAGAAAACCCAGTGGGAAAAAGAGAAATCTCGAGGAGAACCACAGTCAAGGAGAGATCCAATCCCATGGACCAACAGGCTGCAGATGTGTCCAGCATCCATTTACAGATAGAGTTCAAGTCTGTAAAGGCAGAGCCCACTCAAATAATGGACAGAGGGGGGCCCGCCCATGGCAGGACAGAAGCCACTCCAGCCAGGCAATGGGCCATCCATTCAGGTGAGGAAGGGAGGGTCCAGGTCCTGGGAACAGGATTAGGCCACGGGAGGGCATCGAGGGTCCAGTCATCACTGCGCAGTCAGTGGCCAGGCATCTGAAAGATTTGCACTCCCCAGAGAGGAGTGAGACAACATGTGAATAGCAATGAACGAACTCCAGGTGAACTGAATAGTAAATTCACATAAACATGATTATCGTCTTAACATTCCTAAAACACACATTTTTATTTTCCTCATTAATTTGGGGAACCACTCTTAGTCTGACCCATCACCAAGAACCTGTTGTCTTGGGAGACCCTACCAGGAGTATAAAGCCCCTCACAACACAGCTCCTAGGATCATCTGGGCACGCAAACCTCTCCACCGCGATAAGGTGGTGGTTCAAGGAGAGGAGGAAAGGAAAGGAAACACAGGATAGAGGGAGAGAGAGAGAGAGGGAAACAAAGGACACAAACGTCAGAAAGAGAGAGTTAACAAGAGACAGATAGTTAGAGAGAGGGAGACAGTTTGAGAGAGTTAGAGTGAGGGTGTTCAGAATGAGAGAGAGAGATAGTTAGAGAGGAGGGGGGGTTGAGAGGGGTAGAAAGAGCGGGAGGGGAAAGAGAGAGTGAGTTAGAGAAACTTCAGGAGAGAGCTAGGAAGAGTAAGAGTGAGATGGTGATGAGAAACATTGAGTTACAGAGACAGATGAGAGGTAGAGACATGGCTAAATAGAGATGGCAGGGTGGCAAAGGGAGAGAATGGGAAATGGAGAGAGTTGGACAGAAAGAGATATAGTGAGTGGAAGAGATAGACAGGGGGAGAGAAATGTACAGGTGGACCAGTCAGTGAAACTTTGACAAAGGAGAAAGCATACAGTATGTGTGCACTCATCACTGTATGGCCACACTAAATACAAACATATATAAGAGTTAAATATACAATAAAAACATATCACCTGATTACAACACTTTAAAATTCATGATTAACAACGCACATGATAAACACTAACAACACATCTAAAGCCCATTACAAACAAACTCCATGATTCATATTTAAAACAACTTCACGTCATATAAATGTAAATACATGATTAAAGACACAGCAACGCGCAACAATGTAAATACATGATTAAAGACGAAGCGACGCACAACAATGTGATGAGATGTCAATTAACAACAACTGTCCATTTTAAATAAACCAATTCAGAATAACTATGCGGCCTACGAAGATCTACCCTTAAAAGAAAATACTATCCCTTCATGGTCGCTGAAGTACGTTGGCACCACTACAGAATCTATGTCATACTCTGTAGATTTAACATATAAATGATCAATTAATGTCCCCCTCTCTGTTGTGGGAGATGTGACATATTGAACATAACCTTTTTCTATCATAAAATTGCAGAGATTTGAAGATTTCAATATGTCATCATTAAAATCTCCCGTCACTGCCACAGTGGCACAATGTGATTCAAGCCAATTCAATAATCTGTCCAAATTGTACTTAAATAGAGACATGGGATATGACGGTGGACGGTAAATAACAGAAACTATAATTTTATACTCTGCAAAATGATTCACTAAACATTCTAAACTAAAATCTCGTACTGTGATTTCATAGTTAAGGTTTTCTTCACAGTAAATACCAACGCCACCGTGCCGTTGAAACAGCAGACTAGTCAGTGCTGGATGGTTACTTTGCTGATAAGATAAACTACGGGGACGACTGTGGAAGTTAAAACCTTCAATGTGACTAGTTTGAAAAGATGAATTTACAGTTAACCATGTCTCTACCACAGCGATACAGTTAGGCTGCCAGTGCTGTGTGCATAAAGCCAAATCTGACACATGCCGCTCTAAACCATGAATATTCATATAAAAGAATGTCAGGACATGTGCCTCTTGTAGGTGCCAGGGCATACTCTCGACTATGAAGGGAGGCATGTTTTGAAGCGCCGGTCTAATGCCATCGTTACAATAAATGGCATCTTCATCAAAGTCCTGAATGACAAGACCCTCTAAACTCCTAACGCGACTAAGGGCCACATACGCCTGACCCGCTGTGAATACTTGTTTAAGGGACACCACTGCTTGATCTACAGTAATACCTTGTACTTTATGTACCGTACACGCCCACGCAAGTTTAAGAGGAAACTGACGCCGCTTTTCTCCCCGTTTATTCGCCTGCTCCTCCTCTGGTTCTATGCGAGTAGAACCAGTCAGGTGAGCAGGGGTACGCGTTTGCCTCCTCCTCTGTGCGCCTACTCGATCGTCGTCAAATTTAACATAGATTGCTAGAGGAGGCTGTTTATTCTGTGGATTTTCAACTATATGTGTAATAATGCCACATACCCCATTTACTAAACCATCAGATAAATCTACATTTTTACATAGCATTACACGCGCATTTACACCCAGGATTAATGACTCCTCCAAACTGGCCTGTTTGGATTTATGGAGATGGCCTTGTATCTCGATTAACTTCCCGGTCTTTTTGTCATAGCCAAAATCACGCGCACTGATTGTTACCTTTTCTGGACATACTCTATTCAATATCTTTAAATTGTAATTTGATACAAAGCTGTTTTTGGTGAAAATGTGTAACACGTCGGGATCTTCGCCTGTTTCACAACGTTTTAATATATCTATGTCTCCATCAAGCAGTGGTGTCAACCTTGAGCGGACTCTAAGCCGATTTAATAGCTCTGCAAAAGTGTTATCTTTTTGTCTGACTACAATTGTTAACTCTGCAATTTTGAACAAATCTGTAAATAAATTAACACCTATGTTGTCTTTGTACAGAGCTTGACCCATGACCGGCGATAATTGATAGAAATCCCCAACAGTGATTACAGACACATTTCCAAATGGAGAAAAGTCACCTGACTGTTTAATTTGACGCAATCGCCCGTGAATATAAGTAAATAACTTTTTATCTACCATGGATATCTCATCAATTATTACAATTTGTAAATCCATGTATTTGACGCGCAGTGTATTAATCTTTTCCTCCCCCAGTGGTGTGTAGGGGAGGGAAACATTAGTACCGATGCTAAATGTTGTGTGGATAGTAGCCGCCTGTAAATTATATGCTGCTATCCCTGTTGGAGCCGTTAACAAAACACTAACATTTTCCGGACTATGACAAATAGGAGCAAATAGACGCGACGCCTCGTATTGAATGGCTCTGATCAGGTGACTTTTCCCTGTGCCTGCTCCACCTGTGATAAAAACATGCAATGGCTCTGGGTTGTTACCAGCTACTTTTTCTAAACACCATTGCCGTATTTTATAAAAAATGGACAGCTGTTGCTCATTCAGAGTTTTCACAAGTAAAAGACCCTCTTGACGACTCATCACATTTCTTTTCTCTATGTGACAAACTTGTTCATTTCTTACAGCCAAGTCTGGAATAGCCTCTTGCTCCTGCTCAGAACCAACAGCCTGCAACATCTCTCTAAACTCCTCCCTCGACTCCAACCTCTCCACTTCCTGTTCTGGGCAGAGCAAGCCCCATGCATCCTCATGAATCTCTCCAGATTCCATCTGCTCATGAACCTCATCCAAGTCCTCAGCTGCAAGTTCGAATCGACGCCTATTTGAATCAACTATCGATTTAACCAATTGCACAGACCCGTCACTCAAACACACATCCCCAGTTTTATAGAAAAGTTCAAATGATTCAAATGGAGGCGGCTTAAGGTCGACGTCAACGCGATACGGCATGAATAACTGAAGGATACTTTGATGAAATAACTCTGTGTTTTTAGTTTCAGAAAAACGCGCATATCTAACAACTGCAGGCTTGGTCCGTGTTCTTTTAGTAATCGCACCTAATCCGTTCTGTAAAATAATTGGATTTTTACATTTGTCCGACGGCCCGAGCAAGCGATATTCGGATACGAATGTCGCGATGCACATGTCATTAAATGTGCTGTCATTTGGTCTACTTAAATAACGATCAATGGTGTTTGTCATCCAAATGTCTTCCCCCATTTCATCATCTATTTCGCCAATTGGTTTGCTCATACGCACTATATTATCACCGGTCGGCACAAATGTAACTTTTCTTGAAAATTCCTTTAAGTGCATATTTGTCACGCGGTAGACAGCTTCCTGTGCAGAGACATCACGATTATGAAGATAAACGCTGCCCAATTTTTTAAATGCCTCTTTTGCACTTACATTACCTTTGGAAGCCTCTTTTTGTGCATTGCTTAACAATAAACCCATGTCCCTCTCTGCTTTAGAAATATATGAAATAATGTAAACGACACAAGCCCACGCATCTACAACGTACTGGATGTCCATATTGGCGTTCCAGCAGGTTAATAATTTCTCGTTGTAGTTATTGATCCAAGTTTCCGCCACATCCCTCTTTAAAACTATGTGTGTGTGTCCGTCTAAAACACTGTACACTTGTTCAAATGTGAACTGTGATAAACCCAACGACGCAAACAACTCGTCTGCACTAAGACACAGGTTGTTTTCATCAAGAATAGCATTCTTCAGCACGCTCATAATAAATTCAGCTTCCTCCTTCGTAACAAGAGGCTCTGAATCAGGATCTTTTTGTTTGATAAACGTACGCGACGATACCGGACGTGGAAAATTAAAACGACAGACTTTGTTGTTTTTTTTGCATGTTTTTGAGTGACGCTTAGAATGCTGCTGCACCGAAGTAACTTTTTCCAGTAAATCTGGATCAGAGGGTAGTTCACACGTGACATATTTATCAACAAACTGAACTACCTCCTCATCCGTATTTACTCCAAGCTTTGGAGCATTTTCAATCCAAAATAAACAATGGACGTGGGGAGACCCGCGCTGTTGGAATTCCACGCGATAAAAATAATCTATGACTTTACCGATTGGCTGAGCGGGGGAAAGAATAACTTTACGTAAGAAACGTCGCCAACGGGAATCAAACATGCGAGCCGCGGTTACAGGGTGACGACGCAAAAGGTCACATCTCTCAGCCCAATCTAAATCTTCAACACTCCGGGTACTACCTTCCTGCTTTAGGAGTGTTTTAAGGAGGCTTGGCCAGCGGAGATCTGCGGAACTAAATGAACAAAACCAAGTCGGAATACCAAGCTGACGAATGCATGCAAATAAATCTTTTTGTGCGGACTGCCAGAAGGGCGGGGTACCTCTAATAGGCTGCATAAAACGATAACCATTATCATATTGTAACAAATTTTCTAAAGTTCCTTCGCCTGCAGCAGCATTAGTCTGACCAGAATGTCCCTTTCGCAACGCTATCGAAACTTTTGACACGACCTGCTGAACTTCTAACATGTACAGGGCCAAAAAAAGAAACTTAAAATTTTGTGCAAATCTACCATCCACGTGCAGCAGTCTATTAATGAAATATCTGCACATGGTCAAAGGAACGGGCCGAGGACTATGAAACGCATTACGACCAAATGGAAACTCCTTCGGGAAACATTTAGCCTCATTCTCTTTATCTGACAGCAAACTAACCGGACTGTTCCCCTCGGCTGGAGCCAAATTTAAAATGCCCTCAAAATAGTGGTCAAGAGCCTCCTGAGCAATATCGACTGGCATGAAAAATGTATCCTGATACATACAATGACGCTGTCTATCATGGAGAAGCTCATCATCTAAATCTTCTGTCTGCTCCTGATTTTCCTTGACCACATTACCATCCACACCCGTATCAATAACTTTTACATTGTCTTTAATAACGGCACAAGCAGCACCACAGAGTGTCATAAGACATGTGTTGTACTGTGCCAACATTTGCTCTAAAGCACCATCTAAAGTTACCCACGCGCCCACCTCAATAAACTCATGCTCAACAACATTTGCAGCCCCATTAACTGGCTGACTGAAAGAAAAGCTAAACTGCTGCCCATCTATAACTGACTCACGTGGCAGGTCTGAAGCAATTAACAAGTCACGCCCATGAGTCAAGCCCCGATTCCGCCTATCTGTGTACAGTGCATCCCCAAGATTCAAAACCAAATCTAACTGCCTCTGATCCCATGAAAACACATTACACACCGAGTGCTTAGCTAAAGCTACCAAAGCTATCGCCATACACTGTACACCTGCATACTCGAACCTAAAATCACCCTGATGAAAACTACCCCTCACGACAGAAGGAACACCGACAGGTACAACATGTGCACAACAAGACTTATCTTTGTCAGAAGCTCTCTCTTCATGGACAGCTGGTGGAGGGCTGAGAAGAGAAGGCTGACTGGTCACAGAAGAAGAAGGCTGACAGGTCAGAAGAGGACAGGTCAGAGGCGGCAGCGGCGGGGTCACAGGAGGGCTGATGTCCATGGCCTTAAAGATGCAAAGAAAATATAATATTAAACTAATCTAATCAGGCTGTTGCTGTACTCTTAATTTTTCTGCAATATAATACTAATACTACTACAATAATAATAATCTTAAAAATAAACTCACCTCGTCCATCAACATCTGCATTTGGTCCCTGGAACTGGCAAGTGACGTTCCTGGAGTCACTTCCACATCTCCGGACTGCAAAAATATGTCTACATTAGCACATATTCTGTTTCAATGATAAACATATTGGAGAATAAAAACAAAACACAAGAAGCAAAACAAACCTCGTCCTCCAGGAAAGTATCCAGGATGACGACGCTGGTAGGGGACGTTCCTGGTGTCACCTCCACCACAACTGCCTCCGCCTACAAAACAATATATAATTAAAAACAATTACAGGCAACAATGTGTAGAAGACAATCAACATATTCAAAATGACACAAACCTGGTCCTCCAGGAAAGAATCCAGGATGGCCACGCTGGTAGGGGACGATCCTGGTGTCACCTCTACCACAACACCCTCCGCCTACAAAACCATATATAATTAAAAACAAGTACAGGCAACAATGTGTCAAAAACAATCAACATATTCAAAATGACACAAACCTGGTCATCCTCCACTGCAGGCACGAAGCTGGATGGTGAGCCAGGTCTCACCTCCACAATCACAGGGGCTGCCCCCACCTTCATAAAATGTAATAATATTAATATTTTTTTTAAAAAGCACAAAGTCAACAAAACATGTCTGAAAATGTGTAACACTCACCTGCCGCTTGGGCTGGCGTTTCTTTGAGGAAGCAGCCTTGCGACGCCTCGCCCGAGACGTCTAAAACAAAAAAGGATACATAAGTTACTCAATCTCACACCAGGCAATTGTTAACTTTTAGCAATGAGAAAATAACACAAGACGCTTACCTTCTTTCCCAAAGGAAAGGTGGCCACGTCCTCCACAGAGCTGGTCAGGCCAAATGGAAACCTCGCATCCATCTCGACCAGCATAGCAGGGCTGAAGAGGACGGGCGACAGGGGGATGGAGAAGACGGTCTCCACCTTACAAAAGAAATTTATAAAAATATATAAATCACAATACAACAATAATGTCAACGTCAATATTTAAAGACAGGAATGACATTTACTAACCTCCCGTTGAACCAGGCGCCCCTTGGGACCCACAGGGGAGGCTGAGTCCCTAGGCTGGTTCTGTAACGAAAATATACATTAAGAAACAGAATAAACCACTTGGGCTTGAAACTAAAAAAGTAACAATCTCTCACCTTTCTGCCTCGCACAACCTTAATAAACTCAGAAGGGGGTGGTTGTGGTCGTGGCACGGGCAGTGGTCCAGTCACAACCACTCTTGGCGAGACCCTTCTAGTGGATGTGCGAGGGCGGGGCGCCGCCACAGAGGAAGCGGGGGAAGAGACCTCTAGCTGCGTGTAGCAAGCCTGCCACAGCAGCTGAACAAGGATTCCCATTCCATGGCTATCACTCAGGTGGATCTGAAACAAAATTATAACGACATGTTACATAAAACCACTCACATGCAAAAAGGAATTTGGTAAAATGAGAGCATAGATTGTACTTACGCCATCCCTGCACCACAGCTCTCGTCGGTGTCGGGGAAAGTGGTCGGCTATCTGGACAAAGTTGACCTGAAAGCGGGCTGACACACGGTGGTACTCCTGGCGAAGGAGGGTCTGAATTTCCACGCTGCCAGCAAGGCGAGGTGGGAAATCCACGACACACACCTTAAGAAATAAATCACCATTTACCAACTACACAATACAATCATTATCAAAGAATTGCAGCTATTTTACATACCTTTGGCCAGCGGCCGCAGACATACCTGAGGAGTTGGCCAAACTCCTCTGCAGCCTCGTCAACCGTCCTGCTGGCCGTGAGGTTGTTGCACGGCGCCATGACACACACCAAAGCGGGCTCTGAAAAAAAGACAATCATTCGTTCAACTTTCTCAATGACATTGTTCATGGTTCAACTATTTAATATTTACCAAAGATGATCTAATGGTCATTACTAAACTCACCTTTGGGTAGGTGCTTAGCCGTCATAGCCGCCAGCTGCATCCGAAGGTCACGGGCAGAACCTCCGGGAGTCGCACTGATGGCAAAGGACAGGCAGCCCTCTGGCATCGGCACGATGGCATCAACGACAGCACGAAGATGCGAGTTCCCGACAATCAGAACGAACTAGAAAAAAGAAGAAAATATTTAACAATCCTCAACTATTACTTAAGAATTTGTTTCATACTGAAACTCATAGACTTGCCTTCTTGTCGGAGGACAAGTCCGGCGGCAAGTCCAACTTGTGGCACTTCCCGGTGACGGTGGAAGTTGGCCACGGCTTCACCGAATGGCGAGAACCAGTACCAAGGCCTAAAAAAGAACCAAGTTTAAAAAAAACCTCAGCATTTACAAAACTAGACAGACATGAAGGTTGTAAAAACATACTGAAATACACTTACGGGTAAAGGTCTCGGCACCGGTGGAAAAAGGCGGAAGGTGAACCGCTATCGGGAAAGCAGGCTTTCCCTCAAGCTGCTCCTCCCTCCTCCTCTTCGCAGCAAGGGAGCGCTTCCATCCCTTGTCCTTAGGCATCTGAAAATAACAAAGTTATAATTGTTACAATTAAAATAAGTAAACGTAATATTTTAAGAGTCAAACCTAGCCCTAAACCAATACATTGGAAAGTAAAAGGTATAAACTAAATATTTCTAATATATGCATCTAACTGAAATGATGTCAGGGCCCCGATTTTCCACTTGTGCTGCATAATCTACTGACCTTGTTATAGTATTTACTGGAAAATCGCCTGCTTCGAGCAGCTTTAAGATTAACTTTAGCAAGTAGGATCACACCCTGAGCAGCAGTTACCAAACCACAACACAAATGAGCTACAAAACCAAATCGTATATGCATGAAGCTTAATGATATTTACAGGTACAGTTATGGACAAGACCAAGACCAGGACTAAAATTAACACCAGAATGGAGCATGCTCAACACTGTTTAAAGCAAAGTATTCAACAAAATGACTGAGCATAAGCTGTGAAGACACACATACAATCATAGTAAGACCAGACCAGGAAAAGACCAGGACCAGACCCATATAAAGCAAAGTTATAACCAATATGAGTGAGCATAAGTCGTATAACACACACTGAACAATAACAGTACAACCAGGACGGGACCAAAATCCAATACATACATATATGGTTACTACAAGAGTTAAGTAAAATAAAAAAAACCTAGTCTAGAATATAACAGTGACAAAACAGTGAGTAGACCAGGATTCAGGTCCAAAACCATCTCAAAACAGACTAAACCAGACTAGGTCCAAACCCTTTCTAGTAGAGGACCTGGCCAGGACTAGACCAGGACTAGACCAGGACTAGACCAGGACTAGACCAGGACTAGACCAGGACTAGACCAGGACTAGACCAGAACACAAGTGAAAAATTCTATCTCTTATGAGACACTTCAAAGAGCACACATTCACAAAACAGACACTGCAACTGCATAGGAATCAAGATTCCCGCTCTTGGAATGAGTGATATCACTGGCTGTTTGTAGGTTCACTGCTTTCTGATTGGTTAACACATATCAAAACCTGGACTAGATCAGGACAACACCACGACAAGACCAAAACAGTTCAAAGCCAAGTATTCACCATGATAAATGAGCATAAACTGTATAAGACACGC
Source organism: Periophthalmus magnuspinnatus (assembly GCF_009829125.3). Lineage (NCBI taxonomy): Eukaryota > Metazoa > Chordata > Actinopteri > Gobiiformes > Gobiidae > Periophthalmus > Periophthalmus magnuspinnatus. Next base: position 15,657,104 of record NC_047141.1, read on the forward strand.
TCACAATTGCATTAAGACCAGACTAGGACCAGACCAGGACTGGGCCAGGACTAAACTAGCTCTAAACCAGCTCTGGACCAGGACTAGACCAAACTAGGACTGGACCAGGCTAGGTCTAAACCCGTTTTAATCCAAGACTAGACCAGGACAAGACTAGGACCACACCAGGACCACACCCAGACACATTTAAAGCAAAGTTATGACCATTATGAATGAGCATAAGTCGCATTACACACACTTCACAATCACAGTACAACCAGGACTGGGCCAGACCCAGACCAGGCCTAAACCAGAACACAAGTGAACAATTCTATCTCTTCTGAGACACTTCAAACTGAACACATTCACAAAACATAGGAACCAAGATTCCCGCTCTTGGAATGAGTGATATCACTGGCTGTTTGTAGGTTCACTGCTTTCTGATTGGTTAACACATATCAAACTCTGGACTAGATCAGGACAACACCACGACAAGACCAAAACAGTTTAAAGCCAAGTATTCACCATAATCAATGAGCATAAACTGTGTAAGACTAGACCAGAACACAAGTGAAAAGTTCTATCTCTTCTGAGACACATCAAACCGCACCCATTCACAAAGCAGACTATCACTACAACAGCTTAGCAATCGCATAGAAACCAAGATTCCCGCTCTTGAAATGAGTGATATTATTGGCTGTTTCTAGGCTCACTGCTTTCTGATTGGTTAAAACAAACAAACAAACACACACGCGCACACACAGGACCAGAACCAGGACTAGACTGGGTATAAACCAGGAATAGACAAAGACCAAAACTTAAACCAACAAACGTCATAGTGACTCAACATTATATGTGAAAAGCATTATTTTAAAATCACAGGTCTATGCAAATGAGTTTATTAAATTTTTCCCCAAAATCCCATGCATACACAAATGGTTACAACAACAGTTAGCTAAATTAAAATAAAAGCTAGTCTAGAATATAACAATGACAAAACGGTGAGTAGACCAGAATTCAGGTCCAGAACCATCTCAAAACAGACTAAACCAGACTTTAACCCGGGACACTGGACCTGTACACATAATACTGGACCTGACCGGACCGGGACTAGACCAGAACATAAGTGAAAAATTGTCTCTTCTGAGACACTTCAAAGAGCACGCATTCACAAAACAGACACTGCAACAGCATAGGAACCAAGACTCCCGCTCTTGGAATGAGTGATATCACTGGCTGTTTGTAGGTTCACTGCTTTCTGATTGGTCAACACAGAGCACACTAGACCAGGACCAGGACTAGACCAGGTCTAAACCAGGACTAGGCTAGATCTAACCCAGGTCAGACCAGACCAGAACTAGACAAGAACACAAGTGAAAAATTCTATCTGTTCTGAGACACTTCAAACCACACATATTCACAACACAGACTGCAACTGCATAGGAACCAAGATTCCCGCTGTTGGAATGAGTGATATCATTGGCTGTTTCTAGACTCACTGCTTTCTGATTGGTTAACGCACGCACACACACACCCCCCCCCCCCACACACACACACACAAAGACCAGACCAAGGACTAAACTTTAGCACTTTAGCACTAAAAGTATAGTCCGTAGAAACACATACAGCCTCATGTTACAAGACCGTGACTAAACAAGAATATTAGCAGTTTAACGCACACATACACAGCCCATATAAACCATTAGGCACACAGCACATGGGGAAACGCCCTAAATAAAACGTTACCTTAGCTTTTACAAAATAGACAGTGAATATTAGCACATTAGCACGCACACATACACAGCCCATATAAAACATTAGACCAGGACTAAACCAGAACACAAGTGAACAATTCTAACTGGTATGAGACACTTCAAATCAGTAAGGATCAGTAACAACAAAACAGAGCAAGAACAGACTTAATACAACTTTTACAACGACAATAGGTCTAAAACTGGCCTGAACATGATCAAAACTTGGACTAGATCAGGACTACACCACAAGAACAAAACCGTTTAAAGCAAAGTATTCATGAGGACAAGACACATACAATTGCAGTAAGACTACAGTAAGACCACAAAACTTAAACCAACAAACATCATAATGACTCAACATCAATTGTGAAAAGCATCATTTTAAAATCACAGATTATCTGTGCAAACGAGTTCATTACATTTACATTACATACAAGTCCCCAAAATCCAATACGCAATACACAAATGGTTACACAAAAGCTATACCTTGTTATAGTATTTACTGGAAAATCGCCTGCCTCGAGCAGCTTTAAGATTAACCTTAGCAAGTAGGATCACACCCTGACCAGCAGTTACCAAACCACAACACAAATGAGCTACAAAACCAAATCGTATATGCATGAAGCTTAATGATATTTACAGGTACAGTTATGGACAAGACCAAGACCAGGACTAAAATTAACACCAGAATGGAGCAAGAATAGATTAAATAAACACTTTTATGATCAAAATAAGTCTAAAACTGGTCTTAACTAAATCAGTACTACACGATGACAAGACCAGAACCATTTAAAGCTAAATAAATACCATAATGACTCGGTATGGTTTATATAAGAAACACTTATAATCAGACCAGGACCAGACCAGAACCAGACCTAATTAAAGTAAAGTTATAACCATAATGACTCAACATCATGACTCAACACTGTTACAATCACAGCAGGTCTAAATGAGGACAGTAGTATTAGACTAGGACTAAACCATGATTGGACCGGGCTAGGTCTAAAACCAGGACTGGACCAGAACTAGACCAGGCTTAAACCAGGACTAGACCAGGACTAGGTCTAAACCCATTCTAAATCAGAACCGGACCGGACCTTGACTAGGCCTGGACTGGACCAGCACTAAACCAGGACCAGACACATTGAAAGCAAAGTTATAACCAATATGAGTGAGCATAAGTCGTATAACACACACTGAACAATAACAGTACAACCAGGACTGGACCAAAATCCAATACATACACATATGGTTACTACAAGAGTTTAGTAAAATAAAACAAAACCTAGTCTACAATATAACAGTGACAAAACAGTGAGTGAACCAGGATTCAGGTCCAAAACCATCTCAAAACAGACTAAACCAGACTAGGTCCAAACCCTTTCTAGTAGAGGACCGGACCAAGACTAGACCAAGACTAGACCAGGACTGGGCCAGGACTAAACTAGCTCTAAACCAGCTCTGGACCAGGACTAGACCAAACTAGGACTGGACCAGGCTAGGTCTAAACCCGTTTTAATCCAAGACTAGACCAGGACAAGACTAGGACCACACCAGGACCACACCCAGACACATTTAAAGCAAAGTTATGACCATTATGAATGAGCATAAGTCGCATTACACACAGTTAACAATCACAGTACAACCAGGACTGGGCCAGGCCTAGACCGGGCCTAGACCAGACCCAGACCAGGCCTAAACCAGAACACAAGTGAACAATTCTATCTGGTATGAGACACTTCAAACCACACACATTCACAAAACAGTCACTGCAACTACATAGCAATGACATAGCAACCAAGATTCCCGCTCTTGGAATGAGTGATTTCATTGGCTGTTTCTAGGCTCACTGCTTTCTGATTGGTTAACACATATCAAAACCTGGACTAGATCAGGACAACACCACAATAAGACCAAAACAGTTTATCCATTTAAAGCACACTTACGGCCATAATGCATGAAGATAAATTTCATAACACACTTGCACTCACAGAAGAACCAGGACCAGACTAGGACCGGATTAGGACCGGACCAGGACTAGATAAAACTTGGATTGGACCAGTCTAGGTCTAAACCCATTCTAATCCAGGACTGGACCAGGACCGGACCATACCAAGACTAGGACTGGACCAGACTAGGTCTAAACCTGTTCTAATCCAGGACAAGACTAAGACACATTTAAAGCAAAGTTATGACCATTATGTATGAGCATAAGTCGTATAACACACATTTAACAATCACAGTACAACCAGGACTGGGCCGGGCCTAGACCAGACCCAGACCAGGACTAAACCAGAACACAAGTGAACAATTCTATCTGGTATGAGACACTTCAAACCACACACATTCACAAAACAGACAGTCACTGCAACTACATAGCAACGGCATAGCAACCAAGATTCCCGCTCTTGAAATGAGTGATATAATTGGCTGTTTCTAGACTCACTGCTTTCTGATTGGTTAACGCGCGCGCACGCACACACACAAAGAACAGACCAAGGACTAAACTTTAGCACTAAAACTATAGTCCGTAGAAACACATACAGCCTCACGTTACAAGACTGTGACTAAACAAGAATATTAGCAGTTTAACGCACACATACACAGCCCATATAAAACATTAGCCACACAGCACATGGGGAAACGCCCTAAATAAAACGTTAGTTTAGCTTTTACAAAATAGACGGTGAATATTAGCACATTAGCACGCACACATACACAGCCCATATAAAACATTAGACCAGGACTAAACCAGAACACAAGTGAACAATTCTAACTGGTATGAGACACTTCAAACCACACACATTCACAAAACAGACACTGCACTGCTTTCTGATTGGTTAACACATATCAAAACCTGGACTAGATCAGGACAACACCACGATAAGACCAAAACAGTTCAAAGCCAAGTATTCACCATGATAATTGAGCATAAACTATATAAGACACACTCACAATTGCATTGCAAAAGCCAAAACCATTTAAAGCAAAGTATTCATGAGGACAAGACACACTTACCATTGCAGTAAGACCACATCAGGACCACATCAGGACCAGACCAGGATCAGACCCATTTAAAGCTCACTCAACTAGGACTAAACCAGGACTAGACCAAGACTAAAACTTAAACCAACAAACATCATAATGACTCAACATCAATTGTGAAAAGCATCATTTTAAAATCACAGATCATCTGTGCAAACGAGTTCATTAAATTTACATTACATACAAGTCCCCAAAATCCAATATGCAATACACAAATTGTTACAACAAGAGTTGACTAAAATAAAACAAAAGCTAGTCTAGAATATAACAGTGACAAAATAGTGAGTAGACCAGGACTCAGGTCCAAAGCCATCTCAAAACAGACTAAACCAGACTTTAACCTGAGACACTGGACCTGCACACATAATACCGGGCCTGATCAAAACCAGGACTAAACCAAATCATAGCAGAACTGAAAGTGGTTCCTAACAAACAGCGCAGTTTTGTCCTAAGCTGCAAGTTTACAGTCACGTCCGTGCATAAGGAACTCTCCTGAGGCCCTGACACGTGCTACGGGATCCAGCTACGATGAGCTACCTACTAGGCCCAACAAACACTTTAACGCAATAAAGTTATATCTGCATAAGTACAAATCAGCCACAAGTTACAAGATCAAGACTAAAGAATAATATTACTACTTTTAAGCACACAAAAAACCTATATATAGGCCAGTATTTGATAGGACAACAGCACCATGCAGCTGGGATTAGCGGGCCTAGGCCTCCCTTAGTACTAGGCCTCACTAGCACATTAGCACTAAAAGTATAGTCCGTAGAAACACATACAACCGCACGTTACAAGACCGTGACTAAACAAGAATATTAGCACATTAGCACGCACACATACACAGCCCATATAAACCATTAGGCACACAGCACATGGGGAAACGCCCTAAATAAAACGTTAGCTTAGCTTTTACACAATAGACGGTGAATATTAGCACATTAGCACGCACACATACACAGCCCATATAAAACATTAGCCACACAACACATGGGGACACGCCCAAGAAAAAAAGTTAGCTTAGCTTTTACACAACACGGTGAATTTTCACTACAGCTACATTCAACTAACAAAGCAGCTTTATTTAACACACATTTGAAGTAACCAGCAGTATAAAGTAAATAAAAGTCAGATTTCTTACCTTTATCCTAAGTTCTGCGGTCCGGGATTGAGAACAAAGATGGTTTGATGTCCTCAGTCAAAAGGTTTGGCAAAAACACGGATTCACAGGACAAAATCACGGACAAAAGACACACGACGAAAAACAGTAATCCGGTGATCCGATGATCGCAAAATCGACGTAAAGTCAGCAAAAAGACAGCGAAAGGGCAGTCAAGTGCAGCTCAAACTTTGGAAGAATGAGAGGCACAAAGGGGCAGGGCGACTCTGCACCTGTATTTAACACTTCTGCAGCGTCATCAGTGGTGCGAACTCTCAGCCAATCAGAAGCCAGGGAAAGTGAGACTTCTTTTCTCTGATGTGTCTCTCAGCCAATCAGGACTGAATATTTTGATTCAAAAGTCTTCAGTCTGACCAACTCTTACAAAATGGCTGAATGTTTTTTTTCAAAAATTCTCCAGCCTTTTGTTTGACCAAACCTTGCAAAATGGCTGAATGTTTTGTTTAGTTTTTTTCAAAACTTCTCCAGTCTTTTGTTTCACCAATCCATATTATGGCAAAATAGCATCTAATAAACGTATCATAATATCTATCTATGTAGAATTGTATTTATTCTCTTCAAAATAAAATTGAATGAAATGAACTGATTAGTTACACATATCATTGAGGGATTTAAATGCTCACTACATAACCCCACACTCTTTAAGCAGATTATATAGTGCACTCCTTCACAGAGTGATTCGGACACACAGCTCATTACAGTCAGGTCATGTGACTGTTTGGGTGAAAAAAGTATAAAGGCGAAACTCTGCTAAAACTTGATCTCTGTCATAAATAATGATCAGATTTGACTGGCACACAAATAGTTATGGATTAATATCATACAAACTGGACCTCACGCAAATGGATTGGATTATTCATTTTTTTAAATCTGAGATGTGGAAATTGTTGCTATTTTAAACCAAAATGGTTTATTTAAGACTGTTTTAATCATAATCAGGATCAACAGTGTTATACAACAGCACTTCCTTCTGCTTCATTCAGTTGTATTGTAGCTCTGTTGTTTTTCCAACTCTCGCAGTGCATTGTGGTCTATATTGACCAGTGTAGTGACCACTGATGCCCGGTACTTTTCAAAGTGTATTGTGGGAAATTTTGAGTGCCCTACTTTTTCATCTACTGGACATTAGGACACGAAAAATGACGTGATCCCTAAATAGTGTCCTAATTAGGGAATAGTGTGGATGTTTGGACAGAGTCTTGGAAATATGGCACAATGACTCTTCATGTCACCCTGATCAAAAAAGTCAATCAGACCCATGTCATATTTTTCACTGGGTTGCAATGGCGATGCGTAAAAGAGCCCATGTTATCCTAATGGGAAAATTTCCAAATTTTCGTACATTTCAAAATCTTATAACGACTTATTCGCTTCATTGAGGAATGTGAAATTTGGCACAATGATTCTTCTGGTTGTCCCCGTCAAAAAAGTCCGGGGGCCAAGTTTGTATTTTGCACGGTGTTTCCATGGCGATGCCTGGAAAATCCCATGTTTTTGCATTTTGTGCATCAGCACTTCCAATGTGTTTTGACTTGTTTGGTGACAAGTGCAGCCGAAAGCCGCAATATAAAAGGGACAAGTGGCGCGTCAGCGCCACCCACAGGGAGTGCGGGGCCGGCCTAGTGCGAAGCACGGCCCGCGAGGGCCGTTCGATGCCGCTTGCGGCTTTAATTTCTTCTTCTGCTCTTTGAGCAGTAATTTGACCCTCTGAACATATTCAAAAACTCACCAAATTTTGCCCATAATTCAGGTCTGGTGAAAAATTTATTTTTTTATGTGGTGCGTCATTGGGCATAAAAAAATGGCGCGACAGCGCCCCCTGCAAAAGTCAAATTGTTATGTTATCCTAATGGGAAAATTTCCAAATTTTCATACATTTCAAAGTCTTATAACGACTTATTACCGTCAACGACGAATATAAAATTTGGCACAGTGATTCTTCAGGTCGTCCCCATCAAAAAAGTCTGGGGGGCCAAGTTTGTATTTTGCACGGTGTTGCCATGGCGATGCCTGGAAAAACCCAAATTTTGCCATTTTGTGCATCAGCACTTCCGATGTCTTTTCACTTGTTTGGTGCCAAACGGAGTCCAAAGCTGCAATAAAACAGAGGCAAGTGGCACGTCAGCGCCACCCACAGGGAGTGCCGCGTCGGCCGAGTGCGAAGCACGGCCCGCGAGGGCCGTTCGATGCCGCTTGCGGCTTTAATTTTCTTCTTTCTTCTGCACTTTGAGCAGGAATTTGACCCCCTGAACATATTCAAAAACTCACCAAATTTTGCCCAAAATTCAGGTCTGCCGAAAAAATTTATTTTTTTATATGGTGCATCATTGGGCATAAAAAAATGGCGCGACAGCGCCCCCTGCAAAAGTCAAAATACATTGCGTCAATGGGAGACGTCCCGACGTCAACTTTGGCGTAGAGCCACGAAATTCGGTACACGCATTCTTCAAGTGATGCCAAAAAAAAAAGATTATTATAGCCACGCCCTCGGATGCACCGGAAGTCGGCCATCTTGGATTGAAAATTACAAAATGCCGAGTCAGCGTTTTCGCTGACCTCGCATTTTCGTCAACTCCTCTGAAGGTGCTTCACCGGCTGGGCTGAAAATCACTGTACATCATCTAGACAAGTGGGGCATCAAAAGTTATCCAATTTATGATGATCCCATTTACGGTTTCCGTGCGGTGAAGCCGCAAAATTCCATCGGAATTTTTGCAATTTTCAAAAGTCAAAATTTGCTCCCGTTTGCGCATGCAAAGTCCGATTTTGCTCAAATTCGAATCAGTTGTAAAACTTTCCGGCCTAAAGCTACTCATTGTGAAAAAAAATAAATTGGCGCGATAGCGCCCCCTACAGAACATTTAATAAATTTGTATGGAAGGCCAAAAATTTAGTTTTCCCAAATGTTACCAAATTTGACACAAAATTCCATTGGGTCATCCCAATCAATAAAGCCAATCAGACCTATGTCGTCTTTTGCACCGTGTTGCCATGGCGATGCGCCAAACTGCCAATGTTATCCTAATGGGAAACCTCACAATTTTTCCCATTCATGGGAAAAATATTAGTTTCATGGAATAATGTGAAATTTGGCACCGTGACTCTTCATGTCATCCTGATCAAAAAAGTCAATCAGACCCATGTCATATTTTTCACTGGGTTGCCATGGTGATGCGCGAAAGCACCCATGTTATCCTAATGGGAAAATTTCCAAAATTTCATGCATTTCAAAGTCTTATAACGACTTATTACCGTCAACGACGGACATAAAATTTGGCACAGTGATTCTTCAGGTCGACCCCGTCAAAAAAGTCTGGGGGGCCAAGTTTGTATTTTGCACGGTATTGCCATGGCGATGCCTGGAAAACCCATGTTTTTGCATTTTGTGCATCAGCACTTCCAATGTGTTTTGACTTGTTTGGTGCCAAATGGAGTACAAAGCCGCAATAAAACAGAGGCAAGTGGCGCGTCAGCGCCACCCACAGGGAGTGCGGGGCCGGCCGAGTGCGAAGCACGGCCCGCGAGGGCCGTTCGATGCCGCTTGCGGCTTTAATTTTTCTTCTTTCTTCTGCACTTTGAGCAGGAATTTGACCCCCTGAACATATTCAAAAACTCACCAAATTTTGCCCAAAATTCAGGTCTGCCGAAAAATTTATTTTTTTATATGGTGCATCAATGGGCATAAAAAAATGGCGCGACAGCGCCCCCTGCAAAAGTCAAAATACATTGCGTCAATGGGAGACGTCCCGACGTCAACTTTGGCGTAGAGCCACGAAATTCGGTACACGCATTCTTCAAGTGATGCCAAAAAAAAAAAAGATTATTATAGCCACGCCCTCGGATGCACCGGAAGTCGGCCATCTTGGATTGAAAATTACAAAATGCCGAGTCAGCGTTTTCGCTGACGTCGCATTTTTGTCAACTCCTCTGAAGGCGCTTCACCTGCAGGGCTGAAATTCACGGTACATCATCTAGACAAGTGGGGCATCAAAAGTTATCCAATTTATGATGATCCCTATTACGGTTTCCGTGCGGCGAAGCCGCAAAATTCCATCGGAATTTTTGCAATTTTCAAAAGTCAAAATTTGCTCCCGTTTGCGCATGCAAAGTCCGATTTGGCTCAAATTTGAATCAGTTGTAAAACTTTTGGGCCTAAAGCTACTCATTATGATAGAAACTAAATTGGCGCGATAGCGCCCCCTACAGAACATCTAATATATTTGTATGGAATGCCGAAAATTTAGTTTTCCCAAATGTTACCAAATTTGACACAAAATTCCATTGGGTCATCCCAATCAATAAAGTCAATCAGACCTATGTCGTCTTTTGCACCGTGTTGCCATGGCAATGCGCCAAACTGCCAATGTTATCCTAATGGGAATCCTCTCAATTTTTCCCATTCATGGGAAAAATATTAGTTTCATGGAATAATGTGAAATTTGGCACCATGACTCTTCTTGTCATCCTGATCAAAAAAGTCAATCAGACCCATGTCATAGTTTTCACTGGGTTGCCATGGCGATGCGCGAAAGCGCCCATGTTATGCTAATGGGAAAATTTCAAAATTTTCGTACATTTCAAAGTCTTATAACGACTTATTACCGTCAACGACGGACATAAAATTTGGCACAGTGATACTTCAGGTCGTCCCCGTCAAAAATGTCCAACGGGCCAAGTTTGTATTTTGCACAGTGTTGCCATGGCGATGCCTGGAAAAAGCCAAATTTTGCCATTTTGTGCATCAGCACTTCCGATGTCTTTTCACTTGTTTGGTGCCAAACGGAGTCCAAAGCCGCAATAAAACAGAGGCAAGTGGCGCGTCAGCGCCACCCACAGGGAGTGCGAAGCATGGCCCGCGAGGGCCGTTCGATGCCGCTTGCGGCTTTAATTATCTTTGTCTTTCCTTCTTTCTTTCTGTCTCTTTCTCTTTCTGTGTGTCTTTCACTTTCTCTTTCTTTCGTTCTCTTTCTCTCACTTTCTTTTGTTTTTTTTATTTATCTGGGACAATGCAAATTAAAAACACCTTTCACTCTTTCTTCTTTTATTCTCTCTGCATTGTTTATGATGTATTTATAAACAAAGCTAAAGATAGAAAGACAAATAAAAACACTGACCTCATTCTCTCTCCCTCTCTTCTCAGGCTTTAAACCATGGGAAATGCCGAGAGCCAGCAGGGGGACCATGCCTTCTATGGCACCGAGCGAGGCTACCTGTCCCGCAAACACACGTCCCGCTCCCTCCGCGTTCCCCCCAGTTACAAGCAGTCCCGGCATAACTCCTCTGGCAAGACAGAGCACCGTAACTCAGAAACTAGCACACGCTCCAGTAGCACGCCTAGCATACCCCAGTCCCTTGCCGACCATGGACTGGAACCTTTCAATGAGACCAGCCTACTCCCTGATTTCGGCAGCCCTATTTGGGTCGACCGCGTGGCCATGAACTTGCGCCCCATGTCTTTCCAAATTGACTCTGCTAATGTTAGTATGGAGAAGATACGCGCGACTATGCTAGGTCCAATGGTAGAGGGGCTGGACAATGACATGTATGTGACTGAGGTGAAGTATCTCCAGAAAGCCAAAGAGAATGCTAGCTGCAAAAAAAGGCGCTCCAAGTCTGCAGACATGTGGCGCGACAATAGCTTGGAGTTTTCGCTATCGGATCTCAGCCAGGAGCAGCTAGCTAGCCAAGAGGACTATGTGCACTGTGGCACCCATACACTTGCTAGTCCGGATTCAGCTGATAACAGGGCTAACTCTCTGGATGAGTTGTACACAAAGAGACCAAGCTCCCACAGACCAGCCAAGGGCAAAAGGCTTGGATCAGGTAGGCCCCTGACAATGGAAGCCCCGGAGGAGAAGATGCTGTCGGCCTCAGAAGAGGAGGGGAGCGGCTACAGCGCGTACACGTTGCCATGCCGACGCTCCCACTGCCTGTCGGAGGGACAGAGGCAACGCAAGGTGTCCATGTGTGCTAGCATGCAGGGTAGACGGGCACAGACCATACAGGTAAGGTGGCATCAGATGATATCTGTCACAAACAACTGAATGTTAAACCTCATTTTTATTGGCACGGTTTGCTTGGGGCACAGCCAGGGAGCGTTTTGATTACAAACTGACCCCTTTGAAAGGTCGTACCTCCAGCAGTCCAGGCTTTAGTGTTTGTGATAAAAAGTTTAATGTGAACTAGTGTTTGTGGTAGTTCTAATTAATTTAGAGCTCATAAATAAAAAAAGAAAAATATACAAATGATTTTGCTTTTAAATTAAACTAAGTCTGGCCTGAAAAGTCATAATGGTATTTTAATCATTAATTTGATAATTTAAAGATGCACTATGTAGCTTTTCTGGCAGAGACCATTCTGCCATCTTCTTGTTTCCATGGAGATGTTATTGATTTGCCTGGAATGGCATTAAACTAATCAATAATTAAGTTGCAAGTTACAGCTAGAGAGGCAAGCACATTAACAATAAGAATGCATGTTTTTCAATGTATTTTTAAGCAAGAAAAGAAAGAAAAGAAAAATCACCCTGGACCTTCCACCAGAAAATTAAAATACTGTAACTTTAATATTTTTAAATGGTAAGCATTTGCTGTTTCATTGTTTTGCCCATTTTGGGGCATATTCAAAATTGAGGGGTTCGAACCAATTTATGGAATAAAAGTTAAAAGTAACTGTTAAATATAACTGTGAGAAAGATCAGGACAAAATGATCTACTTTGATTTTGGTTACATAATCTTACTTTGTGACATCTGTGAACTGTCAAATGGTTTGGCATATCTCTCTGATGCATGCTCCATTTAACTCTAGAGAGTGGACACATGGTGGCCAGTCTTGTATTTGCATACTTTTGTTTTATTTAATTGAATGGTGAATTAACTAGCCCAAATCACAACCAATTCTGCTGTTAGATTCTCGAATTGTATTGTAAAAATTTTGGCATTATTTCCTTATTACTCCCACCTTTTAAATCTTATGATAATGAAGAAAAAAAAAAAAAAACGCTCTTTATTGAGGTAATAGAATTTTACAACATTAAATCATTAACATAAAATTTTAGTACTTTGTTATATTACCATGTGGCCTTACATCTGTGCAATCCCTCAGTTGTCCAGGTAGGTTCCATAGTGGTCCATGGGTACTATGTGGTCTTGTACTTATTCTATATGGTATAGAATAAGTACAAGACCTGTACTTATTCTAATGCAGCTCAAGATCATTCTAAAGCTATCCGGGAATGATTCCTTTCTGTTCTGTCAGTGTAACATTTTTTGTATCGATACTTGCTCAAATGAGGATCTAGTTTAAATACTAGTTTTTGTATTGATTAGTATCTGATTTTCGATACTTTTGACAACCCTACCCCCATCTTTAAATCTCAGTCTTCATTTAAAACCATTTACTATAACTCCTGTACCACCTCTGGTTCTATTCACCTAGCAACACATTGAAAACTCCATGTACTTTACTGATAGACTTGTTGGTCCTGAAGGCTTGATGACCGGGGCAGGATTTGGGGTGCTGTGGCTTAGACTAACTCTCCGTTTGAAATGCCTGGCTCCCTTTGTTATGATAATGGGATGGGGCACCCGGGGAATAGTAACAGTAAGGAGCAAAAGGGTATGGTGGCCTGTTTGCTGAAGAGGCCAGTGGAGCGCATGTGATTCGGTCATGTGATTATAGATAGGGAGGTCGTGATGCCTCCCAACCCCCCTCCTCTCATCTCCCAGCAGCCTTTGGGCCATGTGGGCAGGACGTGGCAGATGTGGCGGTGCCATTGGCTGGGTAGGCACGCACAAGAGGCTATGCTTGGAGGGTTGTGGAGGAACACAAAAGTAGGTAGACTTTGGGCTAAATGAGCACCAAGCATGGATGTGGATGTGCCTGTGGTAGTGAATTGGAGTTCTCCTGTCCAGGGAACTACAGAAATGTGAAGAAAAGTGTGGGATTTAAGAGGAGGCGGAGTTAGCGACTCATCAGCGATATGAAGGTATACAAATTAAGTGCTAGTCAAGCAATTAATTAGACCTAGACCATGTAGTTGTTTTTATCACCACAGTTCCTGCTCACTTTTTTCTGTTGTGTTGGGCTAGATGCCTTTTGAATGAAGTTGGTGTCTGTCTGAGATATTAGTGGTGGTGGATACAGAATGTATTGCAAAAAATCTCAAGGTTTTTCTTGATACAAATTGTCTATTAGTAAATATTTTCACTTTTGACATTTTAAATACTGCAACAGTCTGGTATAAAATTAATTTTTTCATATGTTTTTGTGTCTATGTTGTCCAGGTAACGATTTAACAATTATTAAAATGGTAAACAATACTGTGGATTATTTTCATAGGTGAGCATCATTTTTAAACAGGGTGTTATATGCAAAATTGACTTTTTGGAGCTTTCTACCATGTTGTAACATTCCTTCATCAAAAACATGGCTGGAGAGGTTTTCGATCCAAGCATGTTTGCATAATCTAGCAATCTCTCTCAGGCCCTAGAGAGCTCCTTACGGTTAGCAGTAAGATTCTGTCCAATGCTCTGCCCACAAGCCTACATCACTCATGCTCCCACACCTCAGTTCTCCACAAATATACAAAAGCAGGATACAAAACACATTACAGCTGTGATGTGCAGTAGTTTCATGTTGTTGTGGGGGAGTGACTTTGTGTGGAGAGCAAAGGAAGAGGGGCCTCTGAATGTCAAAAACGACAATGAAACTTCTTGAACATAGGTTGTTTTTTGGCGAATATTGCATTTTTAAAACAATAAAAGCTAACAAGGTGATCTAAATGTTATGTGTTTGCCCTTTTAATGAGGTATTAAATGCATGGTTACAAGTTCTATTATCCTATAATCTTTCTAACAAATAAATTGGCAGTAATTTAGGTTATGCTTTTTTCCCAATAACATACTTTAATGTCTTTAATTGTTTTTGCATCAGGATGTGACAGCCGGCGAGGGTAGCGAGTACGACGACAGCGGCGTGGATGGACTCACGCCAGACTCGGAGCACCAGCCGCGCCGCTACAAGACCATGTCTGCCTCCTTCTCCACGGGCTCAGGCGGGGGACGGGGCCTGTTCGCTGGCAGCGATAGCGGCAGCAGCGGTGGAGGAGCACCAGTGGGGGGTGACCAGGGTGTCTACGAGAACTTCAGACAGGAGCTGCAGATGAGCTCGTGTCAGACAGAGAGCCCAGAGGAGGGGACCCTGAGTGACGAACAGAGCACCCTGAGCTCCGCCTATCAGTCGGACCCACTCCTCTCCACTGCACAGGGCATGGTGCGCAAGGCTGGGAGGTTGGCTGTCAAGAACTTCCTGGTGCATAAGAAGAACAAGAAAGTGGAGTCGGCCACCAGGCGCAAGTGGAAGAGCTACTGGGTGTCACTCAAAGGTTTGTATTGCAGCAGCGTACAAACAGCATTCTATATTAATAGGGTAGTGTTTCCAAACCAGGGTTCATTACAAGCAGGACTCAAAGTGGGAGACAACACTTAAGGGGTAATTAACACCAAAACTGTTGGAAA
>NC_047141.1:15672783-15688451 GCF_009829125.3 Periophthalmus magnuspinnatus
ACCCCCTGAACATATTCGAAAACTCACCAAATTTTGCCCAAAATTCAGGTCTGCCGAAAAATTTATTTTTTTATGTGGTGCATCATTGGGCATAAAAAAATGGCGCGACAGCGCCCCCTGCAAAAGTCAAAATACATTGCGTCAATGGGAGACGTCCCGACGTCAACTTTGGCATACAGCCACGAAATTCAGTACACGCATTCTTCAAGTGATGCCAAACAAAAAAGATTATTATGGCCACGCCCTTGGACGCACCGGAAGTCAGCCATCTTGGATTGAAAATTCCAAAATGCCGAGTCAGCGTTTTCGCTGACCTCGCATTTTTGTCAACTCCTCTGAAGGCGCTTCACCAGCTGGGCTGAAAATCACTGTACATCATCTAGACAAGTGGGGCATCAAAAGTTATCCAATTCATGATGATCCCTATTACGGTTTCCGTGCTGGCGAAGCCAGCAAAATTCCATCGGAATTTTTGCAATTTTCAAATTTCAAAATTTGCTCCCTGTTTGCGCATGCAAAGTCCGATTTGGCTCAAATTCGAATCAGTTGTAAACCTTTTGGGCCTAAAGCTACTCATTGTGATAGAAACTAAATTGGCGCGATAGCGCCCCCTACAGGAACATCTAATAAATTTGTATGGAAGGCCGAAAATTTAGTTTTTCTCAAATGTTACCAAATTTGACACAAAATTCCATTGGGTCATCACAATCAATAAAGTCAATCAGACCTATGTCGTTTTATTGCTCCGTGTTGCCATGGCGATGCGCCAAATTGCCAATGTTATCCTAATGGGAAATCTCCAAATTTTTCCCATTCATGGGAAAAATATTAGTTTCATGGAATAATGTGAAATTTGGCACCATGACTCTTCATGTCCATCCTGATCAAAAAAGTCAATCAGACCCAATGTCATATTTTTCACTGGGTTGCCATGGTGATGCGCGAAAGCGCCCATGTTATCCTAATGGGAAAATTTCCAAATTTTCGTACATTTCAAAGTCTTATAACGACTTATTTACGTCAACGACGGACATAAAATTTGGCACAGTGATTCTTCAGGTCGTCCCCGTCAAAAAAGTCCATGGGGGCCAAGTTTGTATTTTGCACGGTGTTGCCATGGCGATGCCTGGAAAAACCCAAATTTTGCCATTCTGTGCATCAGCACTTCCAATGTCTTTTCACTTATTTGGTGCCAAACGTGCAGTCCAAAGCCTGCAATAAAACAGAGGACAAGTGGCGCGTCAGCGCCACCCACAGGGAGTGCGGGGCCGGCCTAGTGCGAAGCACGGCCCGCGAGGGCCGTTCGATGCCGCTTGCGGCTTTAATTGTTATTGTTTTTTCAGATGGACCAGAAAATGTTCAAATCTCAGGTCCTAAAGAGATTCAAGTGGACAAAACAGTAAAATTAACCTGCTTTAGTGACTCTGTACCAGCTGCTAACTACACCTGGATAAAGAATGGGACTGTTCTCACTCAGTCGTCTGAATATATCAAATCCATGGCTGGATCTTCAGACAGTGGACAGTACATCTGTCGAGCTTCAAATGAAATCACAAAGAAAACATCTGAGGCAGCACATACAGTGTTTGTTTCAGGTAAAACTGGATTTATTCATGACTTTCATGCTGGTCATACAAGTGTTCTACAGATTCTTTAAAGAAAATATTATTAGATATTTATTTAGTATTAAACAATAACATACAGAGACAATTGTTTACATTTTGTATTTGTTAATCTAAAAGAGCTTAATAATACTCAGTGATCCATTGACTGACAGACCCTGGTTCCTCACAGTAGCATTTGACCGTAACAAGCAGCACATTCACATTTTTGTGTTTTTGTTGTTTAAAAATTACTACGTGACATTTCTGCACCCTGCATGTATAACACAGTCTGAATTTTTTGGAATAGACACAAGTAAATACAGAGCAGTGGATAGAGACAGGGGTTAGGTGAAAATGGACATTTTTCTGACTCTTGAATCCAGAACAATACAGGATTACTCAAACATGCACAGATCAATCAAATTACAACTATGAGCAAACATAACTCTGTAAACCATATGAACACAAACCATCACTGGATCTGTGGTGTTTTCCTGTTTGACTCTTCAAACTAAACTTTCACTCATCTTCACAATGTGCAGTAACACTGAGACGCCACTAGGTGGTAATGTGTTCTCCGCTAAAGTCACTACAAACTGTAATGTTTAACTGTATCAGCAGCAGCTCAGGGGAGTCTCTCAACTGGAGCCATCGCTGGGACAACTGTTGCTTTATTGGTGGTTGTTGCTGGAGCTGCAGCAGGAGGGTTTCATGTGTATAAACACCAGTAAGTTACAAGCACAATATCTTTAGTGTCTTATTTACAACGTGCATATACCATCAACTGATGCTATGACTGAATTTTTTATTTAGAAAAGGCAGAAAGTTGAGCAATAACAGTAAGTATTCTTGTAGTTTATCTAATAATCTCAGAAACATGATTTAAGTTTTATTACATCTCCACACACAGGTCTGAAGGAGCAGCATGTCTACGAGAATACTTCAACTACACACAACTTAAACATTGATGAAAATAATGTGTATCAGAATGATTTAAATGCATATGACAGACATTTGTAAAAAACAATATATATATATATATATATATATATATATATATATATATATATATTGCATCACACATTACACTTCTGATATTGTAATTAAAATACTCCAGTGTTCTTTTTAACTTCACTATAATAGATATTAACGCATGTACTTGTATATGCATGTACTAACTTAAAGTAAAATACACCTGTGTTTTTGTAGTTACATTTTATTAGTCTTAATAACTAAGTAATTGTAATATTATGAGGTTTCTGCTGTGGAAAATAACTCTACAGATGACTGACCTGTTTTGGAGGACAATATGTGTAAAACTTTAAAGGTCACATGATGTAGGAGGACGTACGATTGGGAGGTGACGAGAAACACACAGATTTCCTCTATTAAAAAATAACTATTTCCGATAGTTGTATGCATGAGTGATGGGCATAAATAAGACTCCTAATCTCATACAGCCTCATAAGGAGAGACATGGCAGCATACGTGGTATGAGATACAATTGGCTGTATGATATTTAGGAGAATATACTGTAGGTGTACTGTCAGACCATGGCTTATTGGAGATCCTCAACAGAATAATGTGTTAATTATGTACTTTTTGAGTAAGAGAAGATATGAAATGCTTTAGCAAGGAAGAAAATTTGCACATTTCAGGGGAAAATTAGGGAAAATGGTCTACTTAACCTGTTGTGGTTATGGCTCTATCTCCAACAGAGAATGGACGACAAATGGTATATCCAAAAAAAAACTGTTATACAACCAGAACTGAAAACATTTATTCATCTAAAATCCACCAGATTACAGGAAATTACATCTATTTGAAGGGTGGCTCCCCAGCCCCGCTGTCTGACAGAGGTTCAATACCTGGATATTTGAGAAAAATATAAGGACAAATGAAGGAGGCCTGTGCCCCAGTGTAGCTGTAGGGCTAGTGACGTCCCTGGTTTGGAGGTGTATGTCGTGGTTACGTGAAGACATCTGCAGGAGCTCCACACTACCAGAATGTGCAGGGAAAAAAAAGAAAATATTAATTCATGAAGTTTTCTTCTCATTGTTGTTTTCTCTTGAAAAGAAACTACAGCTCAATAATAGTGAGTTTATAACAGCACTGGCTTTATTGGTTAAGTAACAACAGTATGTTTTGTTGTTATTTGTTGTATGAAATATGTGTTGTTGTGCCTCGACACACACAGATCTGGAGCACGTCTGTGTTAATATTACAAATACACATGCCTTATATAGATAAGGATGATGAAGTACATAACAGGACTTGTTTGTAATGTTCCATGTTGGCAAACCCATGTATTACACACAGGAGATGGTGGTGCAGTATAAACTCTGACTCTAATGTGGGATTTTGTTTTGTAATAAGTAATGAAATAAATATGTTTAAAGATGTTTATTGTTTACCTGTTATTTAGCACTGTCCTTCCAGTCCATTTATCCACTCACAGCCCTTACCACATTAAAAGTAAAATAAAAAAGTAATAAGTAAATATATTGTTTTAATATGAACATATCATGATACAGTTTACAGTGTTTGATAACTCATATTGACCACCTGAGTGAAGCTAGGTGTAAACTCTAAGCACTGAGCACAAAATAGGCATGCAGCAGTGTAGAATGATTAA
Source organism: Periophthalmus magnuspinnatus (assembly GCF_009829125.3). NCBI lineage: Eukaryota > Metazoa > Chordata > Actinopteri > Gobiiformes > Gobiidae > Periophthalmus > Periophthalmus magnuspinnatus. The sequence goes on from NC_047141.1 coordinate 15,677,023, forward strand.
TCAAGGAAAACTTAACAAACAAATGACAAAACACAGCAGTACTTCCTGATACATACTTTTATGACCACAGTGTCCTGGCGAAGACACAAACTACAGAAGATGTGTGTCAAAGTGATGATTCTTTGTGCTACGTTTAGTAAAAACTGCTAAAATATTTTAAACTTTTCTAAATTACTCAACTCTTGGTGTTGATTTCTCAGTTACACTACTCTCCACTCTACAGGTTTAGTCTCAGGAGCTGGTGTGTTCCTGACTCTGTGGATGCAGCTCTAGGAGACACAGACAGATTCTTTAAGGAAGACATTGTTAGATTTTTATTTAGTATTAAACTATAACATATATTAAAATACAGAGACAATAGTTTACATTTTTATTTGTTCATTTAAAACACCTTAATAATACTAACAGATCCTTTGACTTCCTTTTTAAAACTGTATAAATGAGAGACCCTGCCTCCTCAAGAGAATGGTTTAAATCATACAATCGAAATGTATAACTTTTATTTAACTTTAACCAATGCATCACGTCAGTTATGGTTTAAGTTTTTGAAAATGGTTGTGTTGTGTGTAGATTCCTGCATTTAACTTTGATAATTATGAATAAATGTACATACTATAAAATACAACAATAGCTCTGTAGTTGGATTAAAAAAAAAACTTTGACCTGTAGACTAAAAACTGTATAACTTAAAAATGTATAACAATTATGAAATAAAAATGTCTTCCACACATCTGTTCAACGTTGTAGTTTTGTTGTTCATATTAAGTCGATACATTAGTTCAATATTTCTTCATAATGATAATGTTTGTGATGTTGTTTTGCACTGACCACTCTATGTCGCTTTTACTTCTATTCCATCAACAGTAAATATTTCATATTTACAATTTTATATAAAAAAACACTTCTAAATATCTGAGAGGCTGATTACACAGGACAGACTTGGTGAAGCTACATGAATTAAGTATAACTCTAAAGATACAAAGCTCAAAAGATAAGCGTTATAATTTGATATGGAATATGGTGCAGTGTATAATGATTAATCAAAGTATATTATACAGATGAATGACACACAACACTTCCTGATAAATACTTCATATTCCCACTGTGTCCTGGTGAAACTGGTGAAGCTAAAAACTACAGAAGATATGAGTCTCCAAGTGTTTATCCTTTGTGCTGTTTCTGGTAAGAACTGATGAAGAACTATATCCAAATATTAAGTTTACCTGAATTATATATTTTACATTTTTTAATATTCAGTAATTGTGTGTTATTCCCAGGTTTAGTCTCAGGAGCTGGTGTGTTGCCTGACTCTGTGGATGCAGCTCTAGGAGGCACAGTCATGTTCACCACATCACTGGCTCCAACACAAACTCCATTTATATCAATATCCTGGTCAACTGGCACTAAAAATATCATCATTTCAAATGCTGCTGTTAACTTCACTGGTCCAGAGTATGAAGGCAGGATCACTCTGTTCATCTCTACTGGATCTCTGGAGCTCAGGAACGTGGCTCTTAGTGACACTGGACAGTACAGTGTTAACATAGTAACAGGAGATGGACCAACACTTGGATCCATTTTATTGAACGTTTATGGTAATTATACATTTTGGATGGTTACATTTATGTATTAATGTAAGAACACAAAGGTTTGACTACAATATAACTGACATATATGTAATATTTAAGGGGAGACACTGTGGGTGAAAATAAAAAAAAAAAAAAAAAAAAAAAAAAACTAAAAAAAAAAAAACGAATTTAGAGATATCAATTTACCTTCTCTTTTGTGGGTTTGATTTAACTCTTTTGTCATTTTGCTCCCCTCAGAGCCAGTGTCTAATGTGAGAGTCACAGTCAACAACTCAGACTTAGTGGAGTTCAACAGTTCTGTGACTCTCTCCTGTTCTGCTGATGGGGCCAGTTTGACAACTTTCCTCTGGTTAAATGGCAGTACTGAAGTTACAGTCAGTGACAGAGTGCACCTCACTGATGGAGGAGCAACTCTCACTATAACCACTGTGGGGCGCTATGACCAGGGACCATTCGCATGTAAAGTGTCTAATCTTGTCAGTAGCAGCATCAGTGACCCAGTACAACTCTCCATCAACTGTGAGTAAAGGATGTCTACAGTTAAAATACACAAATGCTCAAACAATCCCATGTCTAACTTAATGTAATTTATATTTGATATTTTCAGATGGACCTGATGGTGCCATTTTGAGCATCTCTCCTTTACTTGATTACTATGAGGAAGGCTCAGACGTATCTCTGTCCTGCTCAGCTGACTCTAGACCTGCAGCTCAGTTTAAATGGCTTTTAAATGGAGAGCTGCTGTCTTTTACTGGAGCACAGATACAAATGATAAACATCCAGACGAGTCAGAGTGGAAACTACAGCTGTCAGGCTTTCAACAGCAAAACTCTCAGATATAAAATGTCTCAACCTGCAAGCATCTCTGTGCTGAGTAAGTCAGTGGGTCAAGTTTGGATTCAAAGAAGATATGAAACATTCAAAATCTTACATCAAATCACAAAGAATTTACTTCTGTTGTTTCAGTTTAATTTTGAACAAATTATATGTAGATTTTGTTTTATTTTTCTGTCACAGGGAGAATCACAAATATTCATGTTGAATCATCATCCAATGAGCCAATCGAAGGCACCTCAGTGAATATAGCCTGTGATGCCTCTGGTTCCATCTTCACCAGAAAGTGGCTGATAAATGAACAGGAGCTAAATCCTTCTGAAAACATTGTATTTTATGACCAGAAACGAGTGTTGTCCTTTAGAGTCCTGAAGAGAAAAGACAGTGGAAAATACGTGTGTGAAATCAGCAACCCCATCAGCACTCAGACAGCTGTTTACACTCTGAGTGTAATCTGTAAGTGTCAGGACAAACTGCTTTATGTTTCATTCATTTACTGTAGAATATTTACTTTAACATTATTTTTCAGATGGACCTGATGGTGCCATTTTGAGCATCTCTCCTTTACTTGATTACTATGAGGAAGGCTCAGACGTATCTCTGTCCTGCTCAGCTGACTCTAGACCTGCAGCTCAGTTTAAATGGCTTTTCAATGGAACGTTAATGTCTTTTACTGGAGCACAGATACAAATGAAGAACATGGAGATGAGTCAGAGTGGAAACTACAGCTGTCGGGCTTTCAACAGCAAAACTCTCAGATATAAAATGTCTCAACCTGCAAGCATCTCTGTGCTGAGTAAGTCAGTGGGTCAAGTTTGGATTCAAAGAAGATATGAAACATTCAAAATCTTACATCAAATCACAAAGAATATACTTTTGTTGTTCTAGTTTAATATTGAACAAATTACATTTAGATTTTGTTTTATTTTTCTATCACAGGGAGAATCACAAATATTCATGTTGAGTCATCATCCAATGAGCCAATCGAAGGCACCTCAGTGAATATAACCTGTGATGCCTCTGGTTCCATCTTCACCAGAAAGTGGTTGATAAATGAACAGGAGCTAAATCCTTCTGAAAACAATGTATTTTATGACCAGAAACGAGTGTTGTCCTTTAGAGTCCTGAAGAGAAAAGACAGTGGAAAATACGTGTGTGAAATCAGCAACCCCTTCAGCACTCAGACAGCTGTTTACACTCTGAGTGTAATCTGTAAGTGTCAGGGCACATGACATTTCTGCCACATACATGCATCTTTTGGAATAGGCACAAGTAAATATAGAAAACAGAATTTCTGGGCACATAAGCCTCAGATGCAAGACGACACAGGATTAATCAAACATGCATGAATCAATCAAAATACAACTATAAGCTAACTAATGCTGAGGAAACACTGATATACCATGGTTAAAAGCTCTTAAAAGTAAGTTCTACATAATATGCCCTCTTTAAACCATAAGAACCCAACTATCACTGGATCTGTGGTGTTTTACTGTTAAGGATAAACTTTCACTCATCTTCACAATGTGCAGTAACACTGAGAGGCCACTAGATGGTAATGTGCTCTCTGCTAAAGTCACTACAAGCTCTAATGTTTAACTGTACCTCATTGATTTTCTTAAGCAGCTCAGGAGAGTCTCTCAGCTGGAGCCATCGCTGGGATAACTGTTGCTTTATTAGTGGTTGTTGCTGGAGCTGCAGCAGGAGGGTTTCATGTGTATAAACACCAGTAAGTTGCAAGCACAATATCTTTAGTGTCTTGTTTATAATCTGTATGTAGGCCTACTGTATATTGACAATCTTATGTTTGATTGTTTTTCCAGAAAAGACAGAAGGTTAAGCAATGACAGTAAGTATTCTTGTAGTTCATCAAATATTGACAAAAACATGATTTATGTTTTGTTACACCTCCACACACAGGTCTGAAGGAGCAGCATGTCTACGAGAATACTTCAACTAAACACAACTTTAACATTCATGAAAATAATTTGTATGAGAATGATTTAAATCCATACAATCGAAACTTGTAACCTTCATTTAATTTTTTACTTCAACTAGTACATCACATAAATTATTGTTTAAGTGTTTGAAAATGGTTGTGTTGAGTGTAGATTCCTGCATTTAACTTTAATAGTTATGAATACATGTACATACTATTAAATACAGCAATATCTCCGCAGTTAAATTTAAAAAAGTCTTGACGTATAGAGCAAAAACTGTATAACTTAAAAACTTTGAATTTGTACAAATATTAAATAAAATTGTCTTCCACACGTCTGTTCAATGCTGTAGTTTTGTTGTTCATATTAAGTCGATGCATTAGTTCAATATTTCTTTATAATGATGATGTTTGTGATGTTGTTTTCCCTCTATGTCGCTCTCACTTCTAGTCCATTAACAGTAAATAGTACATATTTACAATTTTACATGCGGCCGAGAGAGGACCCTTTTAAAAAGATTAATTTAACTAAAACTATCCTTAATTTAAAATCAGCAAAGCCACCTAGAATTAAAGAATCTTGGGTTCTATTTTAGATCTGCAGGTAAACCACAGGGGTGAGCAGTGAGTTAAAACCAAGAGAATAAAATTATTAAAGGAATTTATTACAACACGACATAGTAAAAATCACAATAAAATAAATTTCTATTAAAAAAAATAAAATGTCCACAGGTAAAAGCTAAACGTCCATAAACCAGGGGTTAAAAGTGGCTTGTGCAGATCCCAGCTTGCCCCTGGCTCCTCTGGGTAACACTACCGTGCTGACCCTGGGGGGAGGCCACAGAACAACTACCAGTGAGAAGTGCAAATGGCGCTTTTACATAATCCCACCCAAGGCGTGGCCAACTCACCACTCTGGATTGGCTGTTGAGCTGTCCAGTATGGAAGCTCATTTCCGCCATGAAAAAAAAAAAAAAAAAAGCCCCACAGGAAGTTGAAATTTTGAGTTTTAAATTCGTAATTATGAGATTATAACTCTTATTTATGAGTCCCATTTATGAGTCCCATTTATGAGTCCCATTTATGAGTCTTAATCTGTAATTATTAGTTTAAAACTAGTAATTAGGATTTTTACTCTCCTAATTATGAGTTTTAAACTTGTAATTAGACATTTTAAACTCACCATTAGGAGTTTTAAACCCATCATTAGCACATTAAAACTCATACTTAGGAGATCAAAACACATAATTACGAGTTTCTTGGTATATAAACAGGAAGCCCATTCTATGTATTTATAAAATGGCTTGCGAGTTGACAGAGAAGTACTTTAGAGACAGCCTCACAACTAACAAAATACTGCGTTTAATAATAGTGAGCAAACAAACGCATTTTAAGCAAGAGGGGTCTATGGCTCAGAAAAAATAAAACAAATGTGGCTGAAGTGGCAGCTTTTATTGAGCAACAACTGGAGACATCTGGTCTGATGGATGCTCCGAAAATGCTGTGTAAACAATATTGTGACAGAGAAACTGTCCATATTTTACTGTGTTTATTGAACAGTGAAGGTGTTGATCTGAAACAGACTACGGAAACGAATATACCACAGTCGGGGCTCAAATTTTGTCTGGCATATAGATGGCTATGACAAACTCAAGCCGTTTGGAACAGCGATCAGGGGATGTATAGATGGTTTCTCCAGGAAGATCATTTGGCTTGAAGCCTAGAAAACAAACAATGATCCAAAAGTTATTGTTGGGTATTTTATGGATGCTGTAATCACTGCAAATGGCTGTCCTGCAAGAGTGAGGCTTGATTTGGGAACAGAAAATGGACATATTGCAGAGCTTCAGCACTTTTTGCATCACTCTGGAAATCAATTTGAAACAACCCCAGGCCCAGTAACCTTTGGTCCTAGCACGGGAAATCAGTGAATTGAACGATGGTGGCTCACTCTGTGAAGTGTGTTCAGTACTGGATGGAGCTGTTTGACAAACGTAAAGATGGACATTTTTTGGACAACTTTCTGGACAAATCCTTGATCCAGTTCTGTTTCATGAAAATAATACAGGTAGGCTTTTTTTTTTTTTTTTTTTTTTTACTTTTTACACCTACTGACACAAATATTTCGAAATTGATCTAGTTTAGTCCTGATGTAGACCTGATTTTAAATGGACTTGGAACAACCATCACATCTGTGCAGTAAACAATGCAAGATCACCTTATGGAAGGCTTTCCATACTGTACGCTGTTCCACAAATATATGGTGGTTAAAATTATTCACATCCCATAACCATGGACAAGATCTCACTCTGCCTTGAGGAGTGCAGCTTCAAAGATTTTCCCTGTGATGAAGATGTGTTTAATATCTGTGTGGACTTCTTGTCTGAGCATAATTTGTCTTTTTCAAATGATGTGTATCAAACTATTGATCTGTACATTTGTTTACAAGAGCTCATCAGTGATGAGCAACAGCAATAAACAAACATAATTGATCCTCAAAAACAGATTAATAATAAATTAATGCTCATTTGTTTATTATTAGTCATGATCACATTTTATCTCCAAATAGTTCTTTTGAGAAATTATAAATGATAAAAGTGGGAATGTAACATTTACAAAATGTGAACTTTATCAATTTTGATTAAATTAATTTTGTAATTCCTCCAGGTACTACAGACACAAGTGGGCTCCTCTACTGACAAATTTATTCATCAACATCTTGCAAGTGAATCCAAATAAATTAACTCAAGAAAACTGAAGAAACACACAGATAAAATGATAATTAATAAAAAATAAAAAAACAAGACATTCGACAATTACTTTTTGAATATAAAACACAAAGCTAACCTCATTGTCTGTATACCGAGAGGGATTAACTTAGATGTCTTCTTTCTTCTTAAATATGTCTTTAAACTTCAACTTAATTATCTGTTTTTAATCACGGTACCTTTCTAATTTTGCTGAGATCGCTTCTTCTCGCTCAAACCACAGAAGACAGCGCTCACAGACTCAGACCAGAGCTCACGGCCCACTGACTTGTTCAAGATGCCAGAAACTTTATTGGAACTTAAATTATTTATTTATAAAATTAAGTAGGTGATAAATACAAAAGTCCTCCTCTTGTCTCTTCTGTACACTCACTTACAATGTGCGCACTGGCTACAAGCTCAGCACGACCTCCGTGAGTCATTCTGGACACAAGAAGGACCTGTTTTAAACTCATAATTACGAGATTAAAAGTCATAATTAAGTGCTGTCCTCTTCCTTGGGCCTCTCCTGCCCGGGCCTCTCTTCTTCCGGGCCTCTCTTCTTCCGGGCCTCTCTTCTTCCTTCCCTCTCTTCTTCCATCCCTCTTTTCTGCCTCTCTGGTCCATTTATCAGGCCCTTGTTGAGTTCCGCACCTGCTGTTAATTGGCGACAGGTGTGTCCCCCTAATTGTCCTTCGCCCTGTGTTAGACAATGGGTGGGGTCAGGTTCAAAACAACAAAACAGTTCAAAATCTAAACATGCAAACAACCAAAGAACAACTCCAAATCAGGAAAAAAAAAAGAAAAAGAACAACATGCAAATCAATTATACATGAGAAATACCAAACGTAACGTGCAAGATAAACAAATAGGCCACATTCCCAAATATATATATTAAAAAACACTACTAAATATCTGAGAGGCTGATTACACAGGACAGACTTAGTGAAGCTACGTGAATCAAGTATAACTCTAAAGATACAAAGCTCAAATGATAAGCGTTATAATTTGATATGGAATATGGTGCAGTGTATAATGATTAATCAAAGTATATTATAGGGATGAATGACACACAACACTTCCTGATAAATACTTCATATTCCCACTGTGTCCTGGTGAAACTGGTGAAGCTAAAAACTACAGAAGATATGAGTCTGCAAGTGTTTATCCTTTGTGCTGTTTCTGGTAAGAACTGATGAAGAACTATATCCAAATATTAAGTTTACCTGAATTATGTATTTTTACTTTTTTTTGGTCAGTTATTCAGTAATTGTGTGTTATTCCCAGGTTTAGTCTCAGGAGCTGGTGTGTTGCCTGACTCTGTGGATGCAGCTCTAGGAGGCACAGTCATGTTCACCACATCACTGGCTCCAACACAAACTCCATTTATAGCAATAGGATGGTCAACTGGCATTAAAAATATCATCAGTTCACATGCTGGTGGTAACTTCACTGGTCCAGAGTATGAAGGCAAGATCACTCTGTTCATCTCTACTGGATCTCTGGAGCTCAGGAACGTGGCTCTTAGTGACACTGGACAGTACAGTGTTACCATGATACCAGCAGGAGCTGCAGCAATAGAAGGATCCATTATATTGAACATTTATGGTAATTATGTTAATTATATATTATGGTAATACATTTTATTATGTTTATGTATTAATGTAAGAACACTAAGGTTTAACTACAATATAACTGATATGTAATATTTAAGGGGAGATACTGTGGGTGATTATGAAAAAAAAATAAAATTTAGAGTTATCAATGTGAAACTTCTGTAGTATACTAAACTTAGAAAACAAACATATTGCAGTTTTTCATTAGTTTCTTTTTTTATATGAATAGGCATTTTATGTGTAAAAATGGCCCATATAAATGTGAGTCATGGATAGAGCCATTATTACATTTCTTGCTTCTTTTTGTTGACATACTGGGGGGTTTGGACCTTATTTAGTACTTGAATGACTAGGCCTTATTGAAGATTGGCGTAAAAATGTATTGTAGATAAAACCTTAATAAATCAGACTAAGAATTATATATCAACAAATCCTTCTGTATGATGAGTTAATAGACTGGAACATTTGGTGTAGTTGCTATGTCAATGTTTATTAATAGAAAAAAAAAAAAAAAAAAAGACTCATCTGTAAAAGAAACTTTGACAGTTATTTTTATTTTCCTGTAGGAAAAATATAACCCTGTGTTATTTGATTCTTTATGATATATATGTGCGTTCTGTTGAAATGTTTCAGCTGTTTCTCTGCAGAATCTTTACCTTCTCTTTTGTGGGTTTGATTTAACTCTTTTGTCATTCTTCTCCCCTCAGAGCCCGTGTCTAATGTGAGAGTCACAGTCAACAGCTCAGACTTAGTGGAGTTCAACAGTTCTGTGACTCTCTCCTGTTCTGCTGATGGGGCCAATTCGACAACTTTCCTGTGGTTAAATGGCAGTACTGAAGTTACAGCCAGTGACAGAGTGCACCTCACTGATGGAGGAGCAACTCTCACTATAACCACTGTGGGGCGCTATGACCAGGGACCATTCACATGTAAAGTGTCTAATCCTGTCAGTAGCAGCATCAGTGACCCAGTACAACTCTCCATCAACTGTGAGTAAAGGATGTCTACAGTTAAAATACACAAATGCTCAAACAATCCCATGTCTAACTTAATGTAACTTATATTTGATATTTTCAGATGGACCTGATGGTGCCATTTTGAGAACCCCTCCTTTACTTGATTACTATGAAGAAGGGTTAGACATGACTCTCTCCTGCTTAGGTGACTCCAGACCTGCAGCTCAGTTTAAATGGCTTTTAAATGGAGAGCTGTTGTCTTTTACTGGAGCACAGATACAAATGACAAACATGGTGACAAGTCAGAGTGGAAACTACAGCTGTCAGGCTTTCAACAGCAAAACTCTCAGATATAAAACGTCTCAACCTGCAAGCATCTCTGTGCTGAGTAAGTCAGTGGGTCAAGTTTGGACTCAAAGAAGATATGAAACATTCAAAATCTTACATCAAATCACAAAGAATTTACTTCTGTTGTTCTAGTTTAATTTTGAACAATTAATAATTTGATTGTTTTATTTTTTCTCTATCACAGGGAGAATCACAAATATTCATGTTGAGTCATCATCCAATGAGCCAATCGAAGGCGCCTCAGTGAATATAACCTGTGATGCCTCTGGCCCCATCTTCACCAGAAAGTGGTTGATAAATGAACAGGAGCTAAATCCTTCTGAAAACATTGTATTTTATGACCAGAAACGAGTGTTGTCCTTTAGAGTCCTGAAGAGAAAAGACAGTGGAAAATACATGTGTGAAATCAGCAACCCCATCAGCACTCAGACAACTGTTTACACTCTGAGTGTAATCTGTAAGTGTCAGGACAAACTGATTTATGTTTCATTCTTTTACTGTAGAACATTCACTTTACATTATTTTTCAGATGGACCAGAAAATGTTCAAATCTCAGGTCCTAAAGAGATTCAAGTGAAGGGAACACTAAAATTAACCTGTTTTAGTGACTCTGTACCAGCTGCTAACTACACCTGGATAAAGAATGGGACTGTTCTCACTCAGTCGTCTGAATATATCAAATCCATGGCTGGATCTTCAGACAGTGGACAGTACATCTGTCGAGCTTCAAATGAAATCACAAAGAAAACATCTGAGGCAGCACATACAGTGTTTGTTACAGGTAAAACTGGATTTATTCACAACATTTATGCTGGTCAAACAGATTCCTTAAAGAAAATATTATTAGATATTTATTTAGTATTAAACTATAACATACAGAGACAATCGTTTACATGTTGCATTTGTTAAACTAAAACAGCTTAATAATACTAACTGATCCACTGACTTCCTGTTCAAAACTGCAGAACTGACAGACCCTGGTTCCTCACAGTAGCATTTGACCATAGCAAACAGCACATTCACATTTTTGTGTTTTTTTTTGTTTAGAAATGACTACTTGACATTTCTGCACCCTGCATGTATAACACAGTCTGAATCTTTTGAAATAGTCACAAGTAAATACAGAGCAGTGGATGGAGACAGGGGTTAGGTGAAAACTGACATTTTCTGACTCTTGAAAACAGGGCAATACAGGATTACTCAAACATGCACAGATCAATCAAATTACAACTATGAGCAAACATAACTCTTTAAACCATAAGAACACAAACCATCACTGGATCTGTGGTGTTTTCCTGTTTGACTCTTCAAATTAAACTTTCACTAGTCTTCACAATGTGCAGTAACACTGAGACGCCACTAGATGGTTCTGTACTCTTTGCTAAAGTCACTACAAGCTC